>NC_053435.1:62348343-62403254 GCF_007990345.1 Gossypium hirsutum
CTCTTACTAAAATTTATTTTCAGCTGCCATCTGTGTTATCGTTTTAAATTCTATCTTGGTTTCGTAATCAATCAGTTTCGTATTTTTCCCAGAACTAGACTATGTGCCCATCTATGTATTTTTTTCTAGAATTTTTGGTTGGCAATTAGTACAGTTTATTAGTCAAGTTCCCCAAGTTGCAGGGGTGACTACATGACCTTTGCCATTACGACTGGGATATCTCCTGCACGGGCTTCAATACTGTTGCCGTTTGTTTCTATGGAACTAGACTCAGAGAGGAATCTGCACATATATGGTACGACCCCTAATTATCTCTGGTTAATTTATAATGAATTTCCGAAGTTGGAGCAGGGAATCCAGAAACCGTTCTGGCCCTGTTCCACTAAATCTGATTATCTCTTAATATACTGCCCATATGATCTTTTCGTTACTTCCTCATGAAAACAGACTCATCGAGCTTCGATTACATAATTTATTCATCAATTAATTCCACTCCTACTATTTTTAGTGATTTTTCAATCTCATGACACTGCTGCTGCCAGCATCTGTTACGAAAGTACTAGGTCCATTTCATGCCTACCCTCGATCCAACTCAATCGAACATTCGTGCCATTTTCGCATGGCTTAAAGTTTACATGCCATAATTCAAACACAACGTACTAGCTTATACATGCCAAATGATCTTCTAAGCACACTAAGAAGAAGTACCAAAACTAGCTATCTGGTGTGATGACTTCGTTGACGGCCCGACCCCGCAAAGATTGATGAGTCCAAGCAACCTATAATGGGTGACAAGGAAACACCGGGTGAGTTTATAACTCAGTAAGTCATAAGCAATGCTCTACTATACATCAATAACATTATCACAAGAGGAATAAAATGGAATGAGACAATTTACTCCATCCATACCGAACCATACCATAGTTCCACCAACCTACCGATTCAATTTCATATCAATTCATGCCTTCACAATTCATATACTCATCAATAGGACATTGAAGCATTTTCATAAATCAATTTATTTTCGTTACAATCAAACCACAACGGCCTTTCACCATCTACGATAAATTTTTATGTACGTGACTTCAAGTATAGTTGTCACATAGGTTCAACTTACGAGCTCAACACCAAGTATACGCATAGCACATATTACCATGTCTCAAGACACTTACCCGATCCGCTGTCCGCGATCAGCTCAATAGTGTCGCACACATAGTGTCCATAATGATTCACGAATGTATATTGAGCCCGCACACTCAGTGCTATATAATCAACTCGCACATTTAGTGCCACGTAATCAAATCGCACACTTAGTGCTACTAGTCAAACCCGCACACTTAGTGCCGCATGGTCGATTCGACACTTAGTGCATTATTCATTTCGCCACTTGTGCAAAGTAGAATCGCACACTTAGTGCTGTACATTTAATCCGCGCACTTAGCACCAATCTCATTACATCTCACCTCATTTATTTCATTCAACAATTTCATCATCCATACGTACATGCATATATATATGTACATTTATTCATTCCATTCAGCATCATACACAACATTATGACCATTGAAATAATACCAACTACATGCTAATGACTTACCTCGTGTTGGTAAGACGGTTCCAACTCGGCTACTCGATACCTTTTCTTTGCCTTTGCTCGATTCACCTCCTTTAGCTCCTTGAGCTATATCAATAATTTAACTGTTTACCACCTTGCTAAATATTTACATCCAATCTCACATGTATGTATGTTAGTATATTCGGCTAATAATCTCATGCAACTACCAAAGCCGAATCAACTAAATATACTTATGTATACACACATATATCATCATCGAAATCACCTAAGCTTAGACATCGATTTTTAATTTCAAGTAAGTTGCCGAATGCAACCTTACTAAATTCTCATGGATTCAATATACCATTACCATGAAATCAACAACCAAATTCATAGACAATTTAGGAAAATCACATTACAATTCTCATATTCAAGCAAAGACCATGGCCGAATGCACATATGACCTCATAACAAAATATTGAACCTTTGGTTGCCCAATTAGCTTAACATCCATCAAATTTTTAATCAAGAAGCTCACCTCATCTATAATCAACTCTCAATGCCCTAAGGCATCAAAACAACATCAAAGAATACAACCATCCATGGCCGAATGTCCTAGCCGAATTGTTTTAACCATGAGTAACATAACAAGCATAGATCGTGTTTATGGATATACCGTGGCCGATTCAAGCTAATCACCTCCAAAATCATCAACCATTTTCGTTGCATATAACATATATAAACATGAATAAGTTTCATATAATCCCTTAACACATTAATTTCTTTCATCAACAACCTTTTCCTTGAACACTTTCTCATGACCGATTGCTCATGTTATCAACAAGATTCAAGTTTAACATGGGCTATTTAAAACATGCATGCATCTCAAAGACAACATCAAACATACCTTAGTCTAACCACCACCATAGCCGATTTTTCTCAGCCTTTTTCCCCTTCCTTTCTTTCCTCTATTCGGCCAAGGATGTTCAGAATGAACTCTTTTTTTTTTTTTGTTTTCTTTCTTCAATTCACGGCAACAAGGGGGGGGGTGAGACCATGTACTTTTTTTTTTTTCTCCATCACCCTTCTTTCATTATTTAATCACCATGCTTATTATTTTATTATTCTTAACATGCATCACTAGCATAACATGTTGGAGACATGTTTCCACCTATAGCATGGCCGGCCACTACATATTAGGGAGGGGGAATTTGACATGCAAGTCCCCTTTTTCTTCCACATGCACTAATAGGTCCTCATGCATTGACCTATCACATTTTAAAATTTTCTCATATAAGTCCTATTGACTAAATTCACATGCAATCGACTAAATCGAAGCTTGAAATTTTTACACATTCATGATTACATATTCTAGACAATAAACATCACATTCAAACCTTTCGGTGACTCGGTTTAGCGGTCCGAAACCACTTCCCGGCTAGGGTCAATTTTGGGCTGTCACAACTCTCCTCACTTAAGAAATTTTCGTCCTCGAAAATCTTACCAGTAAATAGGTTTGGATATCGTTCCTTCATCGAGCTCTCGGGTTCCCAGGTTGCTTCCTCGATCCGTGTTTGAGCCACAACACCTTAACCAACGGAACCCTTTTGTTTCGCAACTCTTTCACCTCACGAGCTAGGATACGTATCGGTTCTTCTTCATAACTCATATCGGCTTGAATTTCAACCTCTGATGGCTAATTATATGCGACGGATCAGATCGATAGCGTCGAAGCATCGAAACATGAAAGACATCGTGAATCTTTTCAAGCTCAGGGGGCAAAATCAATCTATACGCAACTGGCCCCACTCGTTCGGAGATTTCGTACGGCCCAATGAATCTCGGGCTCAACTTGCCCTTACGGCCAA
The DNA here is from genome assembly GCF_007990345.1 of Gossypium hirsutum. Taxonomy (NCBI): domain Eukaryota; kingdom Viridiplantae; phylum Streptophyta; class Magnoliopsida; order Malvales; family Malvaceae; genus Gossypium; species Gossypium hirsutum. The sequence goes on from NC_053435.1 coordinate 62,351,767, forward strand.
ACCTAAGTACCTTTTTCCAAGGCGAAACTTTAAGGAACACTTTATCTCCCACCTGATATTCAATGTCCTTCCGTTTCAGATCCGCATACGATTTCTGACGATCTGTGGCTGCCTTCAAACTTTCACGGATTACTTTTACTTTCTGTTCAGCATCTTTAATCAAATCAACTCCGAAAATTTTACTTTCACCAAGCTCGGTCCAAAACAATGGTGTACGGCATTTACGACCGTACAAAGCCTCGTAAGGTGCCATCTTAATACTTGATTGAAAACTATTGTTGTAAGCGAATTCAATCAAAGGTACATACCGTTCCCATGAACCACTAAACTCAAGGATGCAGCATCTCAGCATATCCTCGAGTATCTGAATTATCCGCTCGGATTGACCATCGGTTTGGGGATGAAAAGCGGTGCTAAAATGCAGCTGGGTACCCAAAGCTTCTTGCAATTTCTTCCAAAATCGCGAGGTGAATCTCGGATCTCTATCCGACACGATAGAAATAGGTACTCCATGTAATCTCACAATCTGAGAAACATACAACTCGGCTAGTTTATCCAATGAGAAATCCGTACGCACGGGGATAAAGTGAGCCGACTTAGTCAGCCTATCAACAACAACCCAAATCGCATCCTTCTTACTTGCGGACAATGGCAGTCCGGACACAAGTCCATTGTGACTCGGTCCCATTTCCACTCGGGTATCATGATCGGCTGAAGTAACCCTGAAGGCACTTGATGTTCCGCTTTCACTTGCTGACATATTAAACATCTCGAAACAAAGTCGGAGATGTCTCGCTTCATACCATGCCACCAAAATCGACGTTTCAAGTCGTTGTACATTTTCGTGCTCCCCGGGTGAATTGACATTCGGCTACAATGGGCTTCGTTCAGGATCATCGGAATGAGTTCCGAATTCCTTGGAACGCACAAACGACTTCTAAACCTCAAACAACCATCATCATCAATCTGAAACTCCGATTCCTTGTTTGGAACACACTCAGCTCGTTTTGCAACTAATTCATCATCGACTTTCTGAGCTTCATGAATTTGATGAGTCAATAATGGTTTGGCTTTTAATTCAGCTACTAACACATTGTCAGGTAGAACAGACAAGTGTACATTCATCGCTCGCAAAGCAAACAGTGATTTCCGGCTTAAGGCGTCCGCAACCACATTAGCCTTTCCCGGGTGGTAATCAATGACAAGCTCATAATCCTTCAACAATTCAAGCCAACGTCTTTGTCGCAGATTCAAGTCCCGTTGAGTCATCAATATTTGAGACTTTTGTGATCCGAAAACACATGGCACTTCTCACCAAACAAATAATGTCGCCATATTTTCAATGCAAACACAATGGCGGCTAGTTCGAGATCATGGGTCGGATAATTTCTCTCGTGTGGCTTCAATTGTCTCGACGCATAGGCCACAACTCGACCTTCTTGCATCAATACACAACCCAACCCGAGTAGGGATGCGTCACTATAAACGACAAACTCTTTACCCGATTCGGGTTGCACCAAAATTGGAGCTTTAGTCAGATGAGTTTTCAGTTGATCGAAGCTTTTCTGACATTTCTCCGTCCATTCGAACTTAACATCCTTCTGAAGTAGCTTCGTCATTGGTGTGGCTATCATCGAGAAACCTTTGACAATCGTCGTATAACCGGCGAGCCTAGAAAGCTCCGGACTTCGGTAACGTTTCTCGGAGGCTTCCAGTTAAGTATGGCTGAAATTTTGCTCGGGTCAACCCGAATACCGATGCGGATACCACATGACCCAAGAAGCTAACCTCTCTTAGCCAGAACTCACACTTACTGAACTTAGCATATAACTGCTTATCCCGCAAAATTTGCATCACTAGCCTCAGATGCTCAGCATGTTCGGCCTCATCTCTTGAATAGACCAAGATGTCATCAATAAACACAACTACGAACCGATCCAAGTACGGCCTAAAGATCCGATTCATCAAATCCATAAACACCGCAGGGGCATTAGTGAGCCCAAACGGCATCACTAAGAACTCATAGTGACCGTACCTCGTTCTGAAAGCAGTTTTGGGTACGTCCGAATCTCGAATCCGTAACTGATAATAACCCGATCTCAAATCTATCTTTGAAAACACCGATGCTCCCTTTAATTGATCGAACAGATCATCTATACGCGGTAACGGATACTTATTCTTTATCGTCACTTTATTCAGTTGACGATAGTCAATGCACAACCTCATGGTTCCGTCCTTCTTTTTCACGAACAATACTGGTGCACCCCAAGGCGAGAAACTCGGTCGAGCGAAACCTCTATCCGTCAATTCTTGCAACTGAGCTTTCAACTCTTTTAACTCAGTTAGTGCCATACGATACGGAGCGATCGAAATTGGCGTAGTTCCAGGTACAAGCTCAATTCCAAACTCTACTTCCCGAACAGGTGGCAAACCCGGTAACTCTTCAGGAAAAACATCCGGGTATTCACAAACCACCGGCACCGATTCGGGTTTCTTTTCTAACTCCTTGTCATCAAGTACATACGCGAGGTATGCTTCGCACCCTTTCCTTACATATTTCTGGGCCAACATTGCTGATATTACAGCTGGCAACCCCCTTAAGTCCGCAGACTCAACTCGGATTATTTCGTTATTTGCGCACCTCAAATCGATAGTCTTGCTTTTGCAATTCACAACCGCATCATGCGCGGTTAACCAATCCAAACCAAGAATAACATCAAACTCGTCGAACGGCAAAGCATCAAATCAGCCGGAAAACAGGATTCTCGGATTAATAGAGGGCATCTCTTACACACTTTATCAACAAGTACGCATTGACCCAAAGGGTTTGATACTCGAATTACGAGCTCAGTAGACTCAACAGGTAGAGTCTTACTGGTTGCTAAGGTTTCGCATACATATGAATGAGTAGAACCAGGGTCAATCAATGCAATCACATTAGTATCAAAGAGAGTGAAGGTACCAGTGATGACGTCGGGGGAGGATGCCTCCTCTCGTGCGCGAATGGCATATGCTCTAGCAGGAGCACGGTTCTCGGCGCGATCGGCCGTATCAGAAGCCCCCCTCTGACTACCACCCCTGCCTCCAAAAATTCTCGGTGGTCTACCTCTAGATGTCACTCCACTAGGTCTTGCACCTTGAATCTTATTCTTCTCATCCAGCTCCGTGCAATCTCTAATGAAGTGGTCCTTCGAACCGCATCCGTAACAGGCCCTGTTAGTAGACTTGCCCCAACATTCACCTAGGTGTCGTCTTCCACATTGGGGACATTCAGGTTTCTCGTGCCGATTATTGCCCACACTAGCTACCGAAGTAGCTCGGGAGCCCATCGATGGTCTTGCCCTGATGGAAATTCCCGTAGTCGCCCTCGACTTACTAATGTCCTCCCTGAACTTCTTCACAGCTGAGAACGGAGCTTTACCCGTCGATCTTTTACGATAATCTCTAGCTTCAAATTCAGCCTTCCTCTTCTCCTTTCCAAGTTCCTCCGCCTTGCAGGCTCGTTCGACTAGTGTTACGAATTCCTTTATTTCCAGAATACCCATTAGTAGCTTTAAATCTTCGTTCAATCCTTCCTCAAATCTTTTGCACATAGCAACCTCATCAGCTACGCACTCCCGGGCATACCTACTAAGTCTTACGAATTCATGTTCGTATTCAGATACAGTCATACGGCCTTGCTTGAGTTCCAAGAACTCCTTACGCTTCTGGTCAATGAACCGTTGGCTAATAAATTTCTTCCGAAATTCCGTTTGAAAGAAGTCCCAAGTTACTCGCTCGTTCGGGACTATGGAAATCAATGTCCTCCACCAATAGTAGGCTGAGTCTCGCAACAAAGATACAGCACATTTTAGACATTCATCGGGTGTGCATGACAATTCATCGAACACCCGAATGGTGTTATCAAGCCAGAACTCGGCCCTTTCGGCATCATCAGTTACTATGGCCTTGAACTCCTCGGCCCCACGCTTCCTAATCAAGTCTACAGGTAGCTTACTCAGCCTCACAGGATCAGCGACTGACGGCCTTACAGGCTCTTGGGGTGGGTTATTCAAATTTGGGAATTGTTGGACAGCCGGGTTGGCTCGGGCATATTGCGCGACCCACTCATTCATCATGGTAAAGAAGGCTTGTTTAGCCCCCTCACCTTGATTATTCGCAGATGACTGGGGTTCAACAGGCGGCGTCCCTTGTGCAGGAGCAGCCGCTACGCTCTCAACGTCATCCGCTAGGGTTCTTTCTTCACCGGGATCCATTTACTAATCAAGACAAAAACATTTCAACCGTCAGAAGTCATCACCCTTTTAAACATTAACATTATGGCATGTATAGCTAGACTCATACGTGCTATGGAAGTCCTAGAACCGACTAAACCATAGCTCTGATACCAATAAAATGTAACACCCCGAACCCGAAACCGTCATCGGGGTCGAACACGAGGTGTTGACTGGCTTTACCCTCTTACAAAATTTATTTTCCAGACACTGCCCAATCTGTGTACTAGTCGTTTTAAAATTCATATCTTGAGTTTCGTAACTCGAAAATCAGTTTCGTAATTTTTCCCAGAAACTAGACTCATGTGCCCATCTATGTATTTTTTTCTAGAATTTTTGGTTGGGCCAATTAGTACAGTTTATTAGTCAAAGTTCCCCAAGTTGCAGGGGTCGACTACACTGACCTTTGCCCATTACGACTGGGATATCTCCCTGCACGGGGCTTCAATACTGTTGCCGTTTGTTTCTATGGAAACTAGACTCAGAGAGGAATCTGCACATATATGGTACGACCCCTAATTATCTCTGGTTAATTTATAATGAATTTCCAAAGTTGGAGCAGGGAATCCAGAAACCGTTCTGGCCCTGTCCCACTAAAATCTGATTATCTCTTAATATACTGCCCATATGATCTTTTCGTTACTTCCTCATGAAAACAGACTCATCGAGCTTCGATTACATAATTTATTCATCAATTAATTCCACTCCTACTATTTTTAGTGATTTTTCAATCTCATGACACTGCTGCTGCCAGCATCTGTTACGAAAGTAACTAGGTCCATTTCATGCCTACCCTCGATCCAACTCAATCGAACATTCGTGCCATTTTCGCATGGCTTAAAGTTTACATGCCATAATTCAAACACAACGTACTAGCTTATACATGCCAAAATGATCTTCTAAGCACACTAAGAAGAAAGTACCAAAACTAGCTATCTGGTGTGATGACTTCGTTGACGGCCCGACCCCGCAAAGATTGATGAGTCCAAGCAACCTATAATGGGTGACAAGGAAACACCGGGTGAGTTTATAACTCAGTAAGTCATAAGCAATGCTCTACTATACATCAATAACATTATCACAAGAGGAATAAAATGGAATGAGACAATTTACTCCATCCATACCGAACCATACCATAGTTCCACCAACCTACCGATTCAATTTCATATCAATTCATGCCTTCACAATTCATATACTCATCAATAGGACATTGAAGCATTTTCATAAATCAATTTATTTTCGTTACAATCAAACCACAAAACGGCCTTTCACCCATCCTACGATAAATTTTTATGTACGTGACTTCAAGTATAGTTGTCACATAGGTTCAACTTACCGAGCTCAACACCAAGTATACGCATAGCACATATTAGCCATGTCCTCAAGACACTTACCCGATCCGCTGTCCGCGATCAGCTCAATAGTGTCGCACACATAGTGTCCATAATGATTCACGAATGTATATTGAGCCCGCACACTCAGTGCTATATAATCAACTCGCACATTTAGTGCCACGTAATCAAATCGCACACTTAGTGCTACATAGTCAAACCCGCACACTTAGTGCCGCATGGTCGATTCGCACACTTAGTGCATCATATTCATTTCGCACACTTAGTGCAACAAAGTAGAATCGCACACTTAGTGCTGTACAATTTAATCCCGCGCACTTAGCACCAATCTCATTACATCTCACCTCATTTATTTCATTCAACAATTTCATCATCACATACGTACATGCATATATATATGTACATTTATTCATTCCATTCAGCATCAATACACAACATTATGACCATTGAAATAATACCAACTACATGCTTAATGACTTACCTCGTGTTGGGTAAGACGGTTCCAACTCGGCTACTCGATAACCTTTTCTTTGCCTTTGCTCGATTCACCTCCTTTAGCTCCTTGAGCTATATCAATAATTTAACTAGTTTAACCACCTTGCTAAATATTTACAATCCAATCTCACATGTATATGTATGTTAGTATATTCGGCTAATAATCTCATGCAACTACCAAAGCCGAATCAACTAAATATACTTATGTATACACACATATATCATCATCGAAATCACCTAAGCTTAGACATCGATTTTTAATTTCAAGTAAGTTGCCGAATGCAACCTTACTAAATTCTCATGGATTCAATATACCATTACCATGAAATCAACAACCAAATTCATAGACAATTTAGGAAAATCACATTACAATTCTCATATTCAAGCAAAGACCATGGCCGAATGCACATATGACCTCATAACAAAAATATTGAACCTTTGGTTGCCCAATTAGCTTAACATCCATCAAATTTTTAAATCAAGAAGCTCACCTCATCTATAATCAACTCTCAATGCCCTAAGGCATCAAAAACAACATCAAAGAAATACAACCATCCATGGCCGAATGTCCTAGCCGAATTGTTTTAACCATGAGTAACATAACAAGCATAGATCGTGTTTATGGATATACCGTGGCCGATTCAAGCTAATCACCTCCAAAATCATCAACCATTTTCGTTGCATATAACATATATAAACATGAATAAGTTTCATATAATCCCTTAACACATTAATTTCTTTCATCAACAACCTTTTCCTTGAACACTTTCTCATGACCGATTGCTCATGTTATCAACAAGATTCAAAGTTTAAACATGGGCTATTTAAAACATGCATGCATCTCAAAGACAACATCAAACATACCTTAGTCTAACCACCACCATAGCCGATTTTTCTCAAGCCTTTTTCCCCTTCCTTTCTTTCCTCTATTCGGCCAAGGATGTTCAAGAATGAACTCTTTTTTTTTTTGTTTTCTTTCTTCAATTCACGGCAACAAGGGGGGGGTGAGACCATGTACTTTTTTTTTTTTCTCCATCACCCTTCTTTCATTATTTAATCACCATGCTTATTATTTTATTATTCTTAACATGCATCACTAGCATAACATGTTGGAGACATGTTTCCACCTATAGCATGGCCGGCCACTACATATTAGGGAGGGGGAATTTGACATGCAAGTCCCCTTTTTCTTCCACATGCACTAATAGGTCCTCATGCATTGACCTATCACATTTTAAAATTTTCTCATATAAGTCCTATTGACTAAATTCACATGCAATCGACTAAATCGAAGCTTGAAATTTTTACACATTCATGATTACATATTCTAGACAATAAACATCACATTCAAACCTTTCGGTGACTCGGTTTAGCGGTCCCGAAACCACTTCCCGGCTAGGGTCAATTTTGGGCTGTCACAGGCGGGTTACATGATTTCTTGATTACATATGTAGCACTTATGTGCAAACTTTCCATGTATCCAAATTATATTCCGATGTGTTCAACGGGTAAAGTTCTACTCAAATGGCGGAATACTCAAGATGAAAGGGATGTATTGGTAAGTGTTGTGAAATGGATACTTTGAACAGGTATGTACTTAACCCTCGGGTTGAAAACTCGATATAACAACAATATGGTAAGATGATAAATGAAAATGTGATATGAATGTCTTGGTGATGATTATGCAAATGATGTTTTATGTTTGCTTATATGGTTATGTTACTTGCTATTTGCATGTGAACTTATTAAGCATTTATGCTTACTCCCTCCTTTTCATTCCTTGTAGTTTTGACAAGCCAGCTCGGAAATCGGGAATGGTCGGAGGCTCGCTCACACTATCCGTATACCATCTTGGCATAATGGCTTGTATATTTTGAGTATGGCATGTATAGCATTATAATCATTTTGTATATATGGTCTTATGATATGGTTATTGAGTGGTATGGAAATGCTTGGTAATGATTAGCCATTGGAATGGCTAATCATGATCATATTTGGTGTTATGTATGCCAAATTGCTAGCTAATCCTTGGAAACCATGAAATAGGTAAAATTTACCATAAAATAGATTTAGACAGCAGTAGTGACATGAATTTGAAAAATCACTAAAAATAGTAGAAATGGAATTAAATAATGAATAAGTTATGGAATCGAATCTTGATGAGTCTATTTTCATATGGACGAAGCAAAACAGGTATATGAGCTATATTTTATGAGATGTTTAAATTTTTGTGAAATAGGGCCAGAGCGATTTCTGGATCCCCTGTTCTGACTTTGGAAATTAACCATAAATTTTACAAAGATAATTAGAAGTCATGCTTTATATGTACAGATTCATTATTGAGTCTAGTTTTAGTAGAGACAAACATCAAAGTCATTGAAGCTCTGTACAGGGAGATATCTGATTCGTAATACACAGAGGTCAGAGTAGTCGAACCCTGAAACAGGGGAGACTTTAACTAATAAATTGTACTAATTAGCCCAACCAAAAATTCTAGAAAACAATTAGTAGATAGATATATGAGTCTAGTTTCAGGAAAAATTTATGGAATTGGATTTCGAGTTTTGGAACTCGGGATATGATTTTTTAAAGCGACTATGATGCAGTTAGCCAGCTTGTCTGGAAATTTTAAAATGAATAGTATGAGCTGTTTAAGTAATGAATTAAGTCCGATTTTATGACATGCTTTATGTTTTAATTTACATGCAGTTACCTATTTTCTTATGTTTTATGACATGCTGATCATTTTTCCCTTCTATGGCAACATCAAATTCTCACTCTAACACGTACTTATGACTATTAGGTATTTTTACCGATTAAGCCCTTTTGTTCGTTTTTACTTAAAACCGAGTAGCACAAGTTGTCTAACATAATTTAAAACCTCATATTCTATCATAAAACACCAAAATACACAAATTTCACCTATGGGTATTTTTCCAAATATAAACCCTAGGTTAAATTATTGCTAGCATAAGCTAAATCGAGCTACCAGGACTCAAAAAACGTAAAAATCATTAAAAACGAGGCTAGAACGGACTTACAATCGAGCTTGGAAGCTTGAAAAACCCTAGTCATGGTTTCTCCTTACTATATTCGGCCATGGGGTTGAAGATGAGCAAAATTGGCTTTTAATTTTGTATTTTAATTCATTTTACCCCTAAATGACCAAAATGCCCTTACTACTAAACTTTCCAAAAATTCCATCCATGTCCAATTTTTGTCCATAGACTTAGAAATTGGTAAAATTGCTATTTAAGACCTCCTAATTAATATTTCAAAACAATTTGTACTAGAAACTTCTAGAATACAAGTTTTGCAAATTATTCGATTTAGTCCCTAATTTCAATTTAAGCACTTTATGCATAAAATTTCTTCACTAAATTTTCACACAATCATGCAATCATATCATAGACCTTAAAATAATCATAAAATAATTATTTCTATCTCGGATTTTGTGGTCACGAAACCACTATTCCGACTAGGCCCAAAATCAGGATATTACAACTCTCCCCCCTTTAGGGATTTTCGTTCCCGAAAATCTTACTACAAAAGTGGTCTTCACTTTTAATCTCATATTCGGTGCCGAAGAACTTGCACTTAGACTGTACCTCCAATACATCTCTTCAATTTCTCATATGATCTAAAAGCTTACAGTCTCAACTCTCAACTGTTCCTAAATTTTCAACCCTTCTCAGTTTCCCATGATATCATGACATAAAACCCGGATCTCAACTTGATTTAATAGAGACCGGAATTCCAAGAAATCCAACAATCAAAGAGACCTGAAATTCCATGAATCTGATTAGTAGGAATTCATTCAATACAGATATGATTTATAGATCTCGCCAAACATTTAACAATAGGATACATCACATTTTCCTCTTTCCGCCAGAGAAATAATTCTGATATGGCCTCAAGAATAATCCTTCTCATTTCCATCCCAATATCAACACTGACAAGGATAATTTTGATAGATCCCAATGCTCGGCTTTAACCCCTTTAACAACTCCGATTTTTGTAACATCGGATGCTCTAAACTATCACATTACCTCACTGTCTTGAAACACATCACAATTCATACAACAATACATTACTGAAAGTTAGGAAGTCTTTGCTCAATGTAGACTAGTCTAGTTCAGACGCTTCGGTTACCAATATTCTCATCTATCCGAACTTTGTCAACATGTAATAAACTTTTCAGCTTTCACAAGATGGAAACCTTATCATTCGTAGTGACTTAAACTAATATCCAACTCTTTCTAATAAATATACACTTCTCGTTCAAACTATTTACTCTTTTATCCGTACAAAATGAAATTCTATTATCAGACTTGGGAAAAATAATCCTGACATAACTGTCACATGAAATCTTTCAAATAAATAATTTACCATACCGACTGAAACTCGCGCTTTTATCACCTATGCCTTTACTGATGTCAAATCCTTACACAGAAATTAGAAAAAATCCCAATACTAAAATCACCACATTACTAAGATCAAATTAGAAGTATAGTCATATTTACATGATTATCACGAGCTGAAGAACCCACTTGAACATGGTCGTAATTGACAAATTATGGACAAAGATAACAAGAAAACCGAATAAAGAAATCCAAGATAGAGAAACCCGGAATAAAGAAATCCAGAATAAAGAGATCCAGGATAAAGAAACCCAAGATACGATACTATGCCGGAGAATCGAAAACCAAACTCATAGAGAAAATACGGAATACCCTGATAATTCTTCAAAGAAAGAAAGTCCAGAAGAAAACATCATTTAATCCCACTGAAATCAAATATAACAAGATCAATATATCTTCCCATACATATATATCAGATGAAGCATCAAGTAGAAGAAACAGAATCATAATATCATACGTATTCTCTCATCAATTCTTATCAGACAAATGAAATAGAATACCCGATGAAATAGAGCAATATAAATTATAAACCAGTCAGACTACCAATGCTTTCATCCAACACCAGAATTAGAAGACATTCCCATATAACAAGAATTTCTTCAGAAGATCAATAGCCATAGAAATATTTTGAGAACGGGTAAACACATAGAACATCTCAAAAGAGACTGCTAAACTGTCCAGTCATAACTGTCACACTCAGATATTCACATTTCAATTATCATTTCCCCAACTAGTTCTGCCGTCCAAATTTCATATTAAACCATTCACTAAAGAAGGCCATTCTGAATAAATTTCGATTTACACTTTTCTAGACCTAGCACCTGAGTAATTCGGTTTACCAAGGAGAATTCCTTTTCTAACTGGACAGTGCATAACTCCAATAATCTTTATGTCAATCCGATACTTTACTGGCTCTGACTTTACTTATCAGCCCATTTTCAATCTCTAATCATACTTATAATTATTCTATCACTGTACTCTTTGGGTTCTCAACCGGAAACTTATTCAATACAAATCTCATGAAATTCCATTATAAGTACCACTTCGGTAAGGGGAGGGGTTGTAGGACCTCTGACTCAACTTTCTTATACATACACATATGACACAACTTCCATCATCATAGTAACATCATCAAAATCATGTCATTCATTCATGTTGGCTTACAGCAATTTTCCTATTGTCCCATTTAGACAATATACTTATGCATACATTCTATGTTTTCTAGACAGCTTTACTTATCCATTCATTTAATTAAATTAATTCATGCTCATGACATTATATAAGGCCAAACAAACATAGATATTTGCATCACAATCACAACTTTCATTTCGTGCATCATCATGTACATATCATTACAATCATATAATTCAGTCCAACAATTTAACATAGATAAGTTCATTTCATTATAATCCTTTATCTCATAAAAATTATATATCATTAACATTTATCAACATTGACATCCAAATCAAGACAAGGACATTTTCACTTGTATCATAATATTATGACCTTTATTCATACCTCTACTACTTTCTATTTATTCCGTTCATCTTATCAAGTAAGCCACATACACTACATCATATGAGTATTAAGCAAATATGAATATTTATCACATATGTATCATAAACCTTTATTCATACTTTTCTAAACCGAGACTTATCATAATCATAATTTTACTCAAATACCTTCACATAACATTGAACATCGTCGGCACAGCTCGGTTAGAGAGTACCCTGTCTAAATAAGACGGTACTCACACGCGTCGGAAGACATCACACTATCACAGATCAGTGGCATGTATAGCTAAACTTTTACACATGCTAGGTTAGTCCGAGAACCGACTAAACCTGCTTTGATACCACTAAATGTAACTCCCCGTACCCGAGACCATTTCTGGAGTCGAACACGAGGTGTTAACGGACTTAATTCATTACTTAAACAGCTCATACAATTCATTTTAAAATTTCCAGACAAGCTGGCTAACTGCATCACAGTCGTTTTAAAAATCATATCTCGAGTTCCAAAACTCGAAATCCAATTCCGTAAATGTTTCCTGAAACTAGACTCATATATCTATCTACTAATTTTTTCTAGAATTTTTGGTTGGGCCAATTAGTACAGTTTATTAGTTAAAGTCTCCCCTGCTTCAGGGTTCGACTACTCTGACCTCTGTGTATTATGAATCAGATATCTCCCTGTACAGAGCTTCAATGACTATGCCGTTTGTCTCTAATAAAACTAGACTCAATAAGGAATCTATAAATATAAAGCATGACTTCTAATTACCTTTGTAAATTTATGGTGAATTTCAAAGTCAGAATAGGGGATCTAGAAATCGCTCTGGCCCTATTTCACAAAAATTTAAACATCTCATAAAATATAGCTCATATACCTGTTTTGCTTCTTCCATATGAAAATAGACTCATCAAGCTTCGATTCATAACTTATTCATTATTTAATTCCATTTCTACTATTTTTAGTGATTTTTAAATTCACGTCACTACTGCTTCTGAATCTATTTTATGGTAAATTTTACCTATTTCATGGTTTCCATGGATTAGCTAGCATTTGACATACATAACACCAAATATGATCATGATTAGCCATTCCAATGGCTAATCATTACCAAGCATTTCCATACCACTCAATAACCATATCATAAGACCATATATACAAAATGATTATAATGTTATACATGCCATACTCAAAATATACAAGCCATTATGCCAAGATGGTATACGGATAGTGTGAGCGAGCCTCCGACCGTTCCCGATTTCTGAGCTGGCTTGTCAAAACTACAAGGAATGAAAAGGAGGGAGTAAGCATAAATGCTTAATAAGTTCACATGCAAATAGCAAGTAACATAACCATATAAGCAAACATAAAACATCATTTGCATAATCATCATCATGACATTCATATCACATTTTCATTTATCATCTTACCATATTGTTGTTCTATCATTTTTCAACCCGAGGGTTAAGTACATACCTGTTCAAAGTACCCATTTCACAACACTTACCAATACGTCCCTTTCATCTTGAGTATTCCTCCATTTCAGTATAACTTTACCCGTTGAACACATCGGAATATAATTCGGATACATGGAAAGTTTGCACATAAGTGCCACATATGTAGCCAAGCTACCATGTAACCCGCCCATAAGTGAACTCGGACTCAACTCAACGAGCTCGGGCGTTCGTATCCATAAGTAAACTCGGACTCAACTCAACGAGCTCGGATGCCTAGTTACATCTCTCGAACTCGACTCAACTCAACGAGTTCGGATGCCCAAATATCCCAGTGACATGTCACTTGTATCCTAATCCATTCCTAAGGTTCAACGGACATTTTCCCAATCATATGTCTCAACCATCCTCTATGGAATGTCGATACTGATACTCGGTAGTATTTCATATTTCCAAGTATATCACATAATTTGACATATTATCAAACAATTGTCACAAGTATGATATTTCATAATAATTATCATATCATTTAAATAACATTAAACATTTAAACAATAACTATGTTACCAACATTTACAGATGAACTTACCTCGTATGCGAAAATGGCTACTTTTACCATTTCGTCCACAACTTGGTATTTTTCCCATTTTAGCCCAATTTCAGTTTTCTTTGCTCTATCATTTAAATATAGTCTAATTAGGACTCACGTTATTCAAATTGACCCAAATCATATTTTGGAAAAATTACAATTTGCCCCTAAACTTTTGCATATTTACACATTTACCCAAAGCTCGTAAATTAAACTTCAGCCTATATTCTTATTTTTATGACATGCTAATCAATTTTCCCTTCTATGGCAACATCAAATTCTCACTCTAACATGTACTTATGACTATTAGGTATTTTTACCGATTAAGCCCTTTTGCTCGTTTTCACTTAAAATCGAGTAGCACAAGTTGTCTAACATAATTTAAAACCTCATATTCTATCATAAAACACCAAATACACAAATTTCACCTATGGGTATTTTTCCAAATATAAACCCTAGGTTAAATTATTGCTAGCATAAGCTAAATCGAGCTACCGGGACTCAAAAACATAAAAATCATTAAAACGAGGCTAGAACGGACTTACAATCGAGCTTGGAAGCTTGAAAAACCTAGCCATGGTTTCTCCTTGCTATATTCGGCCATGGGTTGAAGATGAGCAAATTGGCTTTTAATTTTGTATTTTAATTCATTTTACCCTAAATGAACAAAATGCCCTTACTACTAAACTTTCCAAAAACTCGGGTACGGGGCGTTACATTTGGTGGTATCAGAGTAGGTTTAGTCGGTTCTCAGACTAACCTAGCATGTGTAAAAGTTTAGCTATACATGCCACTGATCTGTGATAGTGTGATGTCTTCCGACGCGTATGAGTACCGTCTTAGTTAGACAGGGTACTCTCCAACCGAGCTGTGCCAACCATGTTCAATGTTATGTGAAGGTATTTGAGTAAAATTATGATTATGATAAGTCTCGGTTCAGAAAAGTATGAATAAAGGTTTATGATACATATGTGATAAATATTCATATTTGCTTAATGCTCATATCATGTAGTGTATGTGGCTTATTTGATAAGATGAATGGAATAAATAGAATGTAGTAGAGGTATGAATAAAGGTCATAATATTATGATACAAGTGAAAATGTCCTTGTCTTGATTTGGACGTCTAATGTTGATAAATGTTAATGATATATAATTTTTATGAGATAAAGGATTATAATGAAATGAATTTATCTATGTTAAATTGTTGGACTGAATTATATGATTGTAATGATATGTGCATGATGATGCAAGAAATGAAAGTTGTGATTGTGATGCAAATATCTATATTTGTTTGGCCTTATATGATGTCATGAGCATGAATTAATTTAATTAAATGAATGGATAAGTAAAGCTATCTAGAAAACATAGAATGTATGCATAAGTATATTGTCTAAATGGACAATAGGAAAATTGTGTAAGCCAACATGAATGTTGCATTGCCTGAATGAATGACATGATTTTGATGATGTTGCTATGATGATGGAGTTCTGTCATATGTGTATGTATAAGAAAGTCGAGTCAGAGGTCCTACAACCCCTCCCCCTTACAGAAGTGGTACTTATAATGGAATTTCATGAGATTTGTATTGAATAAGTTTTCGGTTGAGAACCCAAAGAGTTCAGTGATAGAATAATTATAAGTATGATCAGAGATTGAAAATGAGCTGATAAGTAAAGTCAGAGCTAGTAAAGTATTGGATTGACATAAAGATTATTGGAGTTATGCACTGTCCCAGTTAGAAAAGGAATTCTCCTTGGTAAACCGAATTACTCAGGTGCAAGGTCGAGAAAAGTGTAAATCGAAATTTATTCAGAATTGGCCTTCTTTAGTGAATGGTTTAATATGAAATTTGTGACGGCAGAACTAGTTGGGGAAATGATAATTGAAATGTGAACTATCTCAGTGTGACAGTTATGACTGGACAGATTTAGTAGTCTCTTTTGAGATGTTCTATGTGTTTACCCGTTCTCAAAAATATTTCTATTGCTATTGATCTTCTGAAGAAATTCTTGTTATATGGGAATGTCTTCTAATTCTGGTGTTGGATGAAAGTATTGGTAGTCTGACTGGTTTATAATTTATATTGCTCTATTTCATCGGGTATTATATTTCATTTTGTCTGATAAGAATTGATGAGAGAATACATATGATATTATGATTCTGTTTCTTCTACTTGATGATTCATTTGGTATATATGTATGGGAAGATATATTGATCTTGTTATATTTGATTTCAGTGGGATTAAATAATGTTTTCTTCTGGACTTTCTTTCTTTGAAGAATTATCGGGGTATTCCATATTTTCTCTATGAGTTTGGTTTTCGATTCTCCGGCATAGTATCGTATCTTGGGTTTCTTTATCCTGGATCTCTTTATTCTGGATTTCTTTATTCCGGGTTTCTCTATCTTGGATTTCTTTATTCAGTTTTCTTGTTATCTTTGTTCCATAATTTGTCAATTACGACTCATGTTCGAAGTGGGTTCTTCAGCTCGTGATAATCATGTAAATATGACTATACTTCTAATTTGATCTTAGTAATGTGGTGATTTTAGTATGGGATTTTTTCTAATTTCTGTGTAAGGATTTGACATCAATAAAGGCATAGATGATAAAAGCGCGAGTTTCAGTCGGTATGGTAAATTATTTATTTGAAAGATTTCATGTGACAATTATGTCAGGATTATTTTTCCCAAGTCTGATAATAGAATTTCATTTTGTACGGATAAAAGAGTAAATAGTTTGAACGAGAAGTGTATATTTATTAGAAAAGAGTTGGATATTAGTTTAAGCCACTACGAATGATAAGGTTTCCATCTTGTGAAAGCTGAAAAGTTTATTACATGTTGACAGAGTTCGGATAGATGAGAATATTGGTAACCGAAGCGTCTGAACTAGACTAGTCTACATTGAGCAAAGACTTCCTGACTTTCAGTAATGTATTGTTTATGAATTGTGATGTGTTTCAAGACAGTGAGGTAATGTGATAGTTTAGAGCATCCGATGTTACATAAAATCGGAGTTGTTAAAGGGGTTAAAGCCGAGCATTGGGATCTATCAAAATTATCCTTGTCAGTGTCGATATTGGGATGGAAATGAGAAGGATTATTCTTGAGGCCATATCAGAATTATTTCCATAGCGGAAAGAGGAAAATGTGATGTATCCTATTGTTAAATGTTTGGCGAGATCTATAAATCATATCTATATTGAATGAATTCCTACTTATCAGATTCATGGAATTTCAGGTCTCTTTGATTGTTGGATTTCTTGGAATTCCAGTCTCCATTAAATCAAGTTGAGATCCGGGTTTTATGTCATGATATCATGGGAAACTGAGAAGGGTTGAAAATTTAAGAACAGTTGAGAGTTGAGACTGTAAGCTTTTAGATCATATGAGAAATTGAAGAGATGTATTGGAGGTACAGTCTAAGTGCAAGTTCTTCGGCACCTAATATGAGATTAAAAGTGAAGACCACTTTTCTGGTAAGATTCTAGGGGACGAAAATCCCAAAGGGGCGGAGAGTTGTAATATCTTGATTTTGGGCCTAGTCGGAATAGTGGTTTCGTGACCACAAAATCCGAGATAGAAATAATTATTTTATGATTATTTTAAAGTCTATGATATGATTGCATGATTGTGTGAAAACTTAGTGAAGAAATTTTATGCATAAAGTGCTTAAATTGAAATTAAGGACTAAATCGAATAATTTGCAAAACTTGTATTCTAGAAGTTTCTAGTATGAAATTGTTTTGAAATATTAATTAGGAGGTATTAAATAGAAATTTTACCAATTTCTAAGTCTATGGATAAATTTGGACATGGATGGAATTTTCGGAAAGTTTAGTAGTAAGGGCATTTTGGTCATTTAGGGGTAAAATGAATTAAAATACAAAATTAAAAGCCAATTTTGCTCATCTTCAACCCCATGGCCGAATATAGCAAGGAGAAACCATGTATAGGGTTTTTCAAGATTCCAAGCTCGATTGTAAGTTCGTTCTAGCGTCGTTTTTAATGATTTTTACGTTTTTGGAGTCCCGGTAGCTCGATTAAGCTTATGCTAGCAATAATTTAACCTAGGGTTTATATTTGGAAAAATAACCATAGGTGAAATTTGTGTATTTTTATGTTTTATGATAGAATATGAGGTTTTAAATTATGTTAGACAACTTGTGCTACTCGGTTTTAAGCGAAAACTAGCAAAAGGGCTTAATCGGTAAAAATACCTAATAGTCATAAGTACATGTTAGAGTGAGAATTTGATGTTGCCATAGAAGGGAAAAATGATCAGCATGTCATAAAACATAAGAAAATAGACTGAAGTTTAATTTACGAGCTTTGGGGCAAAAGTGTAAATATGCAAAAGTTTAGGGGCAAAATTGTAATTTTTCCAAAATATGATTTTGGGTCAATTTGAATAATGTGAGTCCTAATTAGACTATATTTTAAATGATAGAGCAAGGAAAACTGAAATTCGGGCTAAAATGGGAAAATACCAAGTTGTGGACGAAATGATAAAAGTAGCCATTTTCGCATACGAGGTAAGTTCATGTGTAAATGTAGTAACATAATTGTTGTTTTAAGGAATTTAATGTTGTTTATATGATATGATGCTTATTATTATCATGAAACGTTATGTTTTGTGGTTATTGTTGAATAATATGTAATTATGTGAATTACTTGATGAGTATGAACTATCACCGAGTATCGGTTCCGATATTCCGTGGAAGACGGAAAAGATGTGAGATCGAGGAAAAAAGCCTGTTTGAACCTTAGGAATAGATTAGGATACAAGTGACATGTCACTAGGATGGTTGAGCATCCGAACTCGTTGAGTTGAGTTCGAGTTCACTTATGGATGCAAATGTCCGAACTCGTTGAGTTGAGTCCGAGTTCGTGAGATGTAACTAGGCATCCGAACTCGTTGAGTTGAGTCCGAATTCATTTATGGATGCGAACGTCCGAGCTCGTTGAGTTGAGTCCGAGTTCACTTAGGGC
The DNA here is from genome assembly GCF_007990345.1 of Gossypium hirsutum. Classification (NCBI taxonomy): domain Eukaryota; kingdom Viridiplantae; phylum Streptophyta; class Magnoliopsida; order Malvales; family Malvaceae; genus Gossypium; species Gossypium hirsutum. The sequence continues at coordinate 62,370,860 of NC_053435.1, forward strand.
GGGTTACATGATTTCTTGATTACATATGTAGCACTTATGTGCAAACTTTCCATGTATCCGAATTATATTCCGATGTGTTCAACGGGTAAAGTTCTACTCAAATGGAGGAATACTCAAGATGAAAGGGACGTATTGGTAAGTGTTGTCAAATGGATAATTTGAACAGGTATGTACTTAACCCTCGGGTTGAAAACTCGATATAACAACAATATGGTAAGATGATAAATGAAAATGTGATATGAATGTCTTGGTGATGATTATGCAAATGATGTTTTATGTTTGCTTATATGGTTATGTTACTTGCTATTTGCATGTGAACTTATTAAGCATTTATGCTTACTCCCTCCTTTTCATTCCTTGTAGTTTTGACAAGCCAGCTCAGAAATCGGGAATGGTCGGAGGCTCGCTCACACTATCCGTATACCATCTTGGCATAATGGCTTGTATATTTTGAGTATGGCATGTATAGCATTATAATCATTTTGTATATATGGTCTTATGATATGGTTATTGAGTGGTATGGAAATGCTTGGTAATGATTAGCCATTGGAATGGCTAATCATGATCATATTTGGTGTTATGTATGTCAAATTGCTAGCTAATCCATGGAAACCATGAAATAGGTAAAATTTACCATAAAATAGATTTAGACAGCAGTAGTGACATGAATTTAAAAAATCACTAAAAATATTAGAAATGGAATTAAATAATGAATAAGTTATGGAATCGAAGCTTGATGAGTCTATTTTCATATGGAAGAAGCAAAACAGGTATATGAGCTATATTTTATGAGATGTTTAAATTTTTGTGAAATAGGGCCAGAGCGATTTCTGGATCCCCTGTTCTGACTTTGGAAATTCACCATAAACTTTAAAAAGATAATTAGAAGTCATGCTTTATATGTACAGATTCATTATTGAGTCTAGTTTTAGTAGAGACAAACATCATAGTCATTGAAGCTCTGTACAGGGAGATATCTTATTCGTAATACACAGAGGTCAGAGTAGTCAAACCCTGAAACATGGGAGACTTTAACTAATAAAATGTACTAATTGGCCTAACCAAAAATTCTAGAAAAAATTAGTAGATAGATATATGAGTCTAGTTTCAGGAAAAATTTACGGAATTGGATTTCGAGTTTCAGAACTCGAGATATGATTTTTTAAAGCGACTGTGATGCAGTTAGCCAACTTGTCTGGAAATTTTAAAATGAATTGTATGAGCTGTTTAAGTAATGAATTAAGTCCGTTAACACCTCGTGTTCGACTCCGGCAACGGTCTCGGGTACGAGGCGTTACAATTTCTTTTAATTAAAAAAGATCTCCTATAGATAAAAGATACTCATAAATTAAATCTCCTAATACATCTCATAAAACTAATACTTCTCCTAATAAAATCATAAACTAATGAATTAATTAATTTGCATCTAACATTACTCTTCTCTTGAAAAAGAGCTTCTCCGTAAGCTCAAGATTGAATAACTCGTGCATTTTTTACCCCATTATTGTATGTAAGGATATTTCAATTTCTTGACACTCCTACTGATTTGGCGTAACATCATCGGGAACATTTATCTCTAACCAAAAATAATTTTTTGCATTAGTGTCTAAACAAAGTAAGGTCATCACAATTCTAACAAATGTAGGGATCTAGTTTCCTTATTGTAGTTTTTTGTCATATGTAATTGTAAATTTTCAAAAAGAAATTTTTAATAAAATTTCATCATTCATATTAATACTATTTGTATATTTCCTAAATGTTTATTTTCCCACAAAGCACAATGGACAAGAAAATATTGTCTTAATAATTATTTGCTATTTAAATTAATATTATGTTGCGTTGTGTGGTTGGATCATAACCAGAGAAGGCAACTTATTTTAATAGATAATCTTAATTGTTCACAGTCTAATGAATCAAAATTGAGCAAATCAATTTTATGATTATTATGTCATCTATAAAGTTGAAATAGGAGATACATTGTCTTGGGTATCGGAGCATATAATTCTCATATGATAGAGACATAGGTGTGATTGTTTGAATTGAAAATACATCAAACAGGACTTGAGTGGAATAAGTTATAGGTCTGTTTATGGATTTATTGACTTGTGATGTTCATAGTGTGGCTTACATCAATCCTGAGTAAGTGACAAACTATGTGTGCGTGACTCGTATGATGTATGGAAAGCCTAATTTCAATTGGTAATAGAGCCAAAATCTAGTATTTTAGCTATGTGAATTTTGCTTGACATAGCTTTAATTACAATAATAAAATTCATAGCCCAACAAAAGCTAAATAATATCATTTCATTAGTATTTCATGATAGATGAAAAACTAATGCGGCCAGGGATCATTCATTTAGGAAGAATGATTTAAGTACAATGTGTTACTAATTGACTTTTCATGAATGAAGATATAGTGATTACCGTGAGATAAAATAGGATCAGATTGGGTAAACAGATTTAATCCTATAAGATTAAGAATATCATATGAGGGCAACATACATACGATAAGTTTATTGGATAAACACTTGATAAGTAGCTTTCATAATGGTATATAACATGGAGATCTTAGTCATGAAACTTTAGTGGAACAACTCCATGACTTAATAATGTTGTAATTAATCTATGAAGAGTCAAAACTAAGTTCCAAATTTTTTGAGTCCTAATTATATATATCCAAATGGTCACTCTAGTAGTTTGGTATAACCTTGTATGGATTGCATTTGAATCGAGATGGATATATGAAAACGATGAACTAGAGAAATAGATCGTATGGATCACTATCTATAATGAATACATTTTCTTGCTATGAGTAAGAGATGACCTAGATATTAAATTAATTTATTTGAATTATTATTTAATTGATCGTAATTAAATAATTGAAGTTCAAAGAGGACTTAAAATTAAGTAGTCATTGCTGTCTTGTTGAGCAAGGTAATTATTTTTTTGACTCATATATTGTAGTACAATAAAATTGTCATGATTTTTACAGATGTAGAATTGGATTAGGAAAATAAATTAATTGTGTGAATTAATTAAATCTATTTTAATTAAATAAATAATATTTTGGGAATAAAAAAATAATTTATTAGGTTGATAAAATAATATAAGTTGGTTAAAAAGACCAGATAACACATATAACCCAATAACGTGGAACCCTAGTTCCCAAACAAGGGTATGGCTGCTCTTCCCAATTCCAAGTAGGGAATTTTGGTATTTTGTATTAAAATGTTATTATTTGACTTCTTCTTGTTCAAGTAAAACTTTTGATTTTCTCTATAAATATAGATCTAGGCTAGGCCAAATACACCATGGTAAGCATCAACACTCAATCAAAATTAGGCAAGAGTTACTTTTCTAATAAAATCTAGTTTTCAGAGAGTTTGTTTTTCGATTTCTAGCCTTTTGAGAGTTATTGATATTCCCATTGAATATCAATAGAATGTTTCCATTATGTTCATCGGTTCGTGAATTAGAGCCATACATTAAGCAAGCTGAGGTTCGAGAATAGCGAATAAGATCATGTTGGTCAAAAGTTGAGAAACGACTTAAACCACCTATTCGGAAACACGGGTATGAATTTGGTAAAATTTTATTATTATATTAATACAATTGGTGAGACGACTAGACAAGATCCTTATTTTTTTTATTTTTTTAAAGGGTAATTATTTGATACATTACTCATGGAGTTTTTAAGACTCCACAAGCGGGTTGAATGTGTGACAAATGTCATACTTATTTATATATTCAATTTTTTATTTTTTACTAGGAAAATTATTTAGTACATCGCTAGTGAGTTGAAAGTTTGACAAGTGTATTATAAGGTGTAGTAAAAAAATTAAAAAAATTAATTATATAAATAAATGTGATACTTGTCACACTCTAAATTTGTGGAGCCTAAAAAACTCCACTCTTATTATTCCCTATAAGATACCATGCTCTAAACTCATTTGTAAAGTCTAAAAAAAACACACGATGAATGAGATAATTTTTCTTTTTTTAAATATCAATTGAGGACACTTCAGCCTCTTAACATCACTTGTTAAATTTGTTTAATTTGTTTGATTGTTATTTAACTACAATTTTAATTAATTTTGCATTTATGCATTTTAATTATGAATAAATTTTATTTAAAATTAATTTTTTATTTTATATTATTTTAAAATTTTTAATTTTAGCATATTCATATATTTAACGTATAATTGAAAATGTTAAATTCAATTTTGTTTTACAGATTTGAATATCCCATATTTAAATAGTAATATTTAGATAATTTGTAAATTCGGATTTTTAGATAAATTTATTGATTGAAATGAAAAAAATATAAAAATTGCATATATCTTATTTGCTTAATTTCAATTTATGAAAAAAGAACGAATGGCACTTGTTTAAAATGAAATTTATCCTAAATATTGTCGGACTTGTATCAGAGTCGGCTTTTTAACACAAACAATGTTGTTTCTTGGCATGCATTATTCAGAAATCACCGAAAGTTTTCCATGCTCATCAATGTTGCATTTATGAGTAAAAAAAACATTCCCATTAAAATGTAGAGACGCATGTGCATTACTTTAACCCTTTTGAAGACTTCAGTAAATTCAAATTTCTAACCCTTAGGTTTTTTCGAACTCTTGTGGAAAGATACGCCGAACCAGTAACTATCCTATAAATGAAATAGATATTCATTCCATTTGTGGGGGTTTTCTCCCAAAAATACTTTTAGACCAAACATCAAATAGCTTTACTGCACAACACAGTCTTCCATAAGTCTTTTCTTATTAGGGATTTGTGTTTGAGATTCTGAGTTCTCGAGACGGTTTCCTTTTAAACCAATACATATATATCATCAAAAGCATAAGATTATTCACGGCTTCCCCCGTTCTGCAAAATATCCATGATGTACGCTGAACCACTCAATATATAAAATAAAATTTTGCTTCTATGAGAGGGATCTAAATTTGGCTCCACATGTCTCCTTCCAGCCATGCCATTGCTGAATTATATATTGCATATTTTCATTACCGTCATTCATTTGCTTTTGAAACTAGCTAACCATTTTTCATCCCACCTATACCTACTTAATCTTTTAGCATCTAGAATTTAAAATACTCGGATTTGAATGAGTCTTAAATATATATATTCGACATAAGTATGTTCAACATTTTTTAAATTATTTTGTGTATTTATGAAATTGAAAGGTTAGATTATATGGTCATAATCATGTTGACATGATAAGGAGTTTTTATTGGCAAAGATGTGAAATATGTTTGAGAATATTCACCTTGATTCACTTCGGCTTTGCTTGTTTGTATCAGTATATTTATCCATATCCATAACAAATTAAGAGTGAGTTTGGATGAGTGGTGTATTTATTTGTGGTTAGTGTAAAAATAGCGGTGGCGGTGAGATTAGATACTGTAGCGATACTGTAGCGTGAGACAAAAAGTAAGCTAAACACACTACACCGCATTATACCGCCGCCCCAAACCCACCCTAAAACTTATTAACAGCTACGATTTGTACGGTAAATGCAAAAAAGTTCAGGATGCAAAGTGTCTCTGATAGTTTAGTGAAACTTATAAATTGAAAACTTCAAACTTGTATTTGAATGGAAATCCGTTTTCATCCCATCCCCTCTGACTAAAAAAATATATATATAGACACCTTCGGAAGCAATATATTGTCATTTATTAAACACGCACTATGGCCTAATTTGAGAACGCATGAGCTTGAACATTCATTGGTTGGCAGTGGGGTAGGGTCCAATTTTGCTGTATGTTAACCGAGTGGTCCAGTCCAAGAGACCCAATAATGACCCACCTTCAGAAAGGATACAAATTTCCAAGGCTATTTTATCTAGCACATCAATATCCACGTTTGTTACCCTCAAGGCTTGCGAAGGATACAAACACTTCCACTCTACCCTTTGCCTCTTCTCTCTCTATAGCAAGAAACTTAGATCCCGAAACTCGCCTTTGAGATCAAATCTTGTTGCTTTCTAACCAATTGGAGTTGTTTAGGCTCGCCGTTTAATTTTGTTATCTTTGGAATGGCTGCTGTGTTTGGGGTCTGAGGTTTCTCTGATCATATTGTTGATGTCAATTGTTGTGGATTGGGTTCAAGGTCATTCAGAGTGCTTTAATTTTGCTATCTAACAAAGGATATTGATGGAATTGTGGATGCGCTGGCGAAAGAGGAAATGTATGTTCCTTTTATTTTGAGCCAGGAGGTGAAATTTCAATTTTATTTGTTGTCTTTGTTTGCTGGTTTTGTGTTTTGGGGAGGCGTTTAAAGCAAAACTAATACATTAATAAGGAGGGATTGCAGACGCGCTGGCGAAAGATTGAATGTATTTACTGATTCTATTCTGAGCCCGGTGGTGGAATTTCGGCTTTATCTGTTGTCTTTGTTTGCTGGTTGTGTTTTGACGAGGCATTTTTCTTATATCTTTCTTCGAGATTTTGTCCTAGTTTTATTTTGTGTTTTTGTTTTTCTTTTACTTCTGGTGTTGTATTTTGTTTTGGAGTGGGATTTTGCCCTGGTGTTTGGTCTCTCTTTTGCCACTGATTCAGTGGCATTTTATTAATAAAATCTATTTTTGCTGAGAAAAAGAAAAATCCTTAGACAACACGGTGATGAAAAATGATATAGTCCTTATATCATCGATAATATAAATCAGTGAATAAATCTATGAAGCTAACCTAATTTAGTTCATATTGAACACATTTCTCATAAAGCAGATCCAAGGGTGATGAAAAGAAACAATTTTGGATTAACAATGACCACTTGTATGATATTAATTTAACATAAATATGAAATTTATTAAAACTTAAATATGAATATAATATAAAATTAAACATGGTATTAATTTATTTAAACGTAATATCTGTATATCTTTTTTGGGTTAAAGTCTATGTGTCGGTTACAATGTTGAGTTGGGTTTATGCTTTTGGTGGGCTGTAAGGCAAGAAAACGATTAGAGGACATTGGCCTATATACTCTAGAGCAACCTCCAATGCTTAAGTTTGTAAAGATATTTATTTAATATATGGACAGAGAACGGTGCTATATTACTCCGTCGTACTTGGTCAATTTCATAATCTTGGTACTTATTGGCCCCAAAGTTGCCCAAGCTTGTGTCCAGATTTAACTGTCAATCCTTACTGGCTAGTTCATTTCTCCCGCTTTCTTAGGCATTTGAAAAACTTGTCTTTAATACATATGTTTTAGCATACGTTTTGGAGGAAATATATAATCATGAAAGAGATAGGTTGCATTAATTACCATTAATATGTGAGTTCTAAGACTACAAAGGTTATTAGGGAAATGCCAGATGTCTAAAGTTCGTGGATTGTGTTAACATCATAGTTGTACACTTTATGGAGCCTTTTTCTTCCGATACAAAAACAGTCAATCTACATATCTAAGAAAAATCGCTTTAAATGACATCCTTTGCAGAAGTTGTGAGCTTTGTCTGAGACTAGTAATTCCTTCTATGGTTTTGCCATGATCAGGTTAGCTTTCTTTTATCTTTTCTTTTTCATTTTTGTTTCTACTGCTTCTATTTGCTTTATCTTGTTTTCCTCTCTCCCTCTATTGTTCTTCGCTCATTTGCTTTGTTTTCTTCCTTTGGTTTTATTGATGGCGATCATCACTACAAGAGGGACTACTAAGGAGATGGGTAATGTGTTTCCTTATAATGTGTGGAAACTGTCTGTTATTTCTTGAAGGAGATGGGCCTTTCCAATGATATTCCTAGGCATTTCGTAGTTGAGGTAAGGAGTGTAGCAAGATTCAAAAGAGGGAAAAATAATATATTATGTTTTTATCTCCACATCTTGAAGGGAAGTTTTTGTTTACCTCCTCATCCTTTCTAATTAGTTTTGAACATTTATGGCTTGAACACAAACCAATGGTTTCCCAAGGATTGGGCTATTCTTGTGATCTATTTTATTAGGTGGTGTGAGATGAAATAGAGTCCATCTATCAAAGTTATCCCTCATTTGCTTTCTTGTAAGTTGAAATCGAGTTGTCGGGATTATTTACAACTTGAGAGGGTGAGCTTGTTTTTGGGTTTAAAACACCACGATTAGACTAACAAGCTCGCATTTCTTTTTTTAGGAAAGTCATCTTATTTGCATTGGGGTTTTAATGTTCATTGGAACTACAAGAATAAAAAAAATGTAATGCCAAGTTGCATGTGCCAGAGGAGGAGGCAGCCCAAATAACTTAATAACGTACTTTCTAAACCATTCGCATTCTTGTGAAGTTAATCCACTGAGTACTCATATGTTATATATTGTTTGGGATGGCCTAGTGGTATTTTTACGGTTGATTTGATCACTTCTGAAGGTTTTTCACCCGAAATTCGTCAAAATGGTGAGTGTCTTCTAACTCATTACTTCTTTTTGCACATTGATTCTCTCTTTATTCTAAGCCCTTGCTTTGTTTTACTGAACAAGAAAAAGAGTGCTTACAACAATACCTTTTTTAACATAAAGTTGAGATATCTACGTATCCTATCATTGTAACACCCTTAAAAGTTTTCGATTAGACACATGATTCTATTCCGTTATCAGATAAGTAAATTTACAATAAATTTTGGAAAATAAGCTAGAGAAAGCCTTATTATGAAAATAAAGTTGACGTTGAATTTGAAAATTGATGAAAATAATTTTAGAAATGAGAATGTGATAAAAGGATTAAATCTCAAATTTTGAAATTTTTGAGGACTAAAGTATAATCTGACCAAAATAGGAAACATGAGTTTTTATTGATTAATTGACATATGAATAAGTTGGAATATGTATTGGTAAGATGAAAACCTCTTTCGGGACCAAATTAAAAAGATTTGTTAATATAGAGACTAAATTATAAATTAACCAATTTTGTCAAGAAAAGGAAAAAAGTGTAATTTTCAGAACCCGAGGATGTGTATTAAGTGTTAAATGAGAATTATAGAATTTCAGTTGATAAATAACTAATTGTCGAAAAGAAATTGTGCTTAGAGGTATAAAATGGGCAAAATGATAATTTGACCCATAAAGGTATTTTGGACATTTCTCAATAATTTATAAGAGAAATATTATTTGGATGATACATTTGATATGTAGAAATTTATTGGATCATTAGATTCCAATTTAAGAAAATGAGCTTCAATTGTTAAACTTTGAGCTTAAATTTTGGTAGAATCATCTTTGACTCACTTGGATTTCTTTTAAAGGGAAAGAATAGAGAAGAGAGGAATCCATCAACCTTATTCTTCTTGCTTTATTTTTTAGCACATTAGGGACAATGTGCTAAAAATAAAGTGTGGAGGGTGACAGAAATTTTAGTAACTTTTAAGTTTTTCGTTGTTATTTTTATTTAATTTCAGTAATTTTTAGAGTTAATTTTTTTATTGTGTGTACTATTTATGCTTGAGCTTGTAAAATTACAAGTGATGAGTATGTACATAGGTTGTTTGCTTAAGCTGTAAATTTAGCCTAAAAATAAATGATTTTAAGCTATTTGTAGTTAGATTAGTTCAATTTTTTTAAACTGTAAATTGGAAAAAAAGTTAAATGTACCAAATGACATAGGTATTTACGCTTGTCGAATGATAGGTTGTTTAAATTTTAATACTCAATAATTAAATTCATGACTATTGAAACGATATGGTATAATAAATATAAAATCCTTGCAAGTATGTGTCGTAATTAAAAAGTAATGTGTGAAAAAAAGCATTGTGAGGGTTAAAAGCAAAGCAAGTTTGATAAAAGCCAAGAGAGAGAGAGAGAGAGAGAGAGAGAGTGATCATAGTGATAAAATTGAAAAATATAAGAAATTGAGAAAATCTCACTCATATTGGCACAATTACTTGTGAATTGCTTGTACTTATAAATACTTTATTAGAGTTCAAAGCATGGATAAAAGAAATTGAGTAATTAGAATTCGAATTGCATACATTCTTCAACCGTAAATACTATACTCGTGTATATATATATTGATGGGTCCATATATTTAACTTACTTTGACTTGTTTGTTGTGTATTATTTTGAACTATCATGTTTGAATGTGAAATTTTTAAGTCGTTTAAACATCTAGCTAGAGTTATGTGTTTAGCAAATTTTCCTATTATCATTGCTCTGATCCAATCTCGTGTACTAAGCATGCTTAAGTACTTTATTTTTAGTCGTATATTTTCTTTTCGTTTCATTTTTGTTTTTATTTTATCTACTTTTGTTCTTCTTTTCCATTTCTTTGAGGACAAGTAATGACTTAAGTATGGGGTATTTGATTTGCAACAAATCGTAATGGCAATTTAAGTAATTTTCTGAACTTAACGAGCTTATTTTCTAGTCATTTTAATGTCTTTTATTGCATATTCACATTTCGTAGCTTAGATTCAAATTATTGCAAAATAAGCATATTTACGCATTATTTCGAGTTAGTTGACCTATTGGGTTAATACCAACCTAAAGGTGATTTTAACACTTTAATTAAGTGTGCATGATACTTATTTTGAGGCCTAAAGGCATCAGGAACGATAGTTGAGTCGCAACACAATCGAGCCAATTCAAGATTTTACCCTTGAAGTTGTGTTTTGCAACACGCCTTAGTCTATGTTGCGACATAAGTGCGACATGGGGTAGAAATTAAACAAGTGCGTTTTCATCCACACAACTAATATTTTATGTGATTAAAACTTGTATTTAACCTAATGAGGGCTACTAAACCCTGCCTATAAATAGTTAAGTTAAGGCAAAGCTTAGGGAGCTTTTTCTAAGCCATTTTAGAGTTTTAGTTTAGTAGTTTAGGATTTTTACTCAGTTTTATTTTATTTTCAAAATAGTTTATTTCTTGTTATTCGACTTGGGTTTGATTTGAATCAAAGTCTTCATTATTTAGTATTTTTGTGATTTTCTTTTACGTTTCTCTTACAAACAACGATATCTCCACAACTGTTAAAGGATTTCGCGAATCGGAGCACATCCAGTTCATTAAATAGACAATTTCTATCTCTTTCCTTTTTTACTTTAATATGTTTTTTTGCATTATAAATTTGATTGCGAAAAAGATGGTAATTGAATTGATGAGTGGCTAAGTCCTTTAGGGAGGTTAAACGGATCTAACAACAAGTTTGCTGAGTAAATCGTAATTTATCTCTGTCCAAAAAGAGAGGTCAGAAGATAAGTGAGTATTGGTAGATTAGTTAGTTAGTAAAGGCTGGAAGGTAACACTATCTAGTTATTAACTAATTCCTAATAAAACCTGAATTCTGAAGTTATTTACAACCATTAAAGCAAGTTAATCTTCTGCCTGTTATTTGAGAGTTTTTTTGTTTGTCAGCTTGTTTTTGTAGTTTAATATTTATTTTATGACTTTAATCTTTTCGATCAATTAACAATTTCCCCAACATCTAAAGCAAAACTACACACTAGCCTGTAATCAACCACACTTACGCTTCCCAAATTGTAAAATTTGAGTTGCCGAATGATCAAGATTGATTTTTCCTAAATTACACATGATTAAAGGTTGACTAAGAAGAGTTAAAGAACCCAAGATATTGTTGGAAGTAGATGGGAAAAATTAAAGAAAGAATAACCCCTTTTTATGCCTCTAGATGCGACGTACCACCACCAATGGTGACAAAATCAGGACTGATTTAAAACAACAATTGAAATAACTTCAAAGGCTGGAAAAATACCCATTAAATATTTAAAAATCACCCCAATTCAAGAACTAGAAATTTGGGTATTCAACTTGAAAGATCCATCAAGAAATTGAAAGAAAACAAGCATTTACACAAGCTAGGAGAAAGGGGCGGCAATGAGATTTCTTAGCTACAATGAAGATCATTTTTGGAGGTCCAAGATTTTAGATTTGAGGCTGGAAAATTAAGGAAAAATGGCAGTAATAAAAAAAAGAGAATGATGCAAGATCTTGCAGCAAAAGAAACAAAAAAAAAGATGGTGTTTCAATGTTGTTTTGGTGGCGGCAACAAGGGAGAAAGAAGGAAAAATTAGAGAGAAAAGGAGGAGAGGAGAGGAAAAGGACGACTAGGGTGGAGAAAGAATGATTAGATTAATTAAAAATAATATTTATACCTAGGTTTTACTAGGCATAGGCGACACACACTACGGGAAAAAGAGGGATTTTTCAAATTTTAATTATTTTGCAAGGGAAGGGAATCAAACTTGGAACCTTGATGTAATTTTCATGCTATCATAATTATTAATTAACCACTGGGCTATTTCCTTACTTTTGAAATAATTTCACATTCTCTTTAATATAAAATTTGGGATATTACAATATGAGTACTGAAACATTGAACTATAGTTGTATACATATGTTTGGAATGTATGTTATGGGATATATGTTCTGTTGGGTGTATGTTAGTGAATTAAAATGTTGGGCTTAGATTGTGTCAGTGCATGACGAGCCTGTAAAATGAGTGTAACACCCCTCACCCTTATTCAACATCAAAATAGGGTTACGGTGTTACCAGATATTTCTTACAATTACACATATTTTACATACATTTTCAAATTTCATATAATCATCAATCAAAAACATTCATATCGTCCCTAATACGAGCCTACGAGGCCCAAAACATGCATCCGGGGTGGTTCTGGACTAAACCTATAACTTTAGAAACTTCTTGAACACTTAGAAAATTTTTCCAAAAATAGGGGACACACGCCCGTGTGGCCTGGTCGTGTGTCTCAGACGGCCAAAGACACTGCCGTGTCACAGGCCGTGTGGACATTCGAAATGGAAGCACATGGTCGTGTCTCAGCCTATGTCTGACCTTGTGTTACTCTCTGACTTGGGTCACATGGCCAACACACACGCCTATGTGCCCTAAAAATGGCTACACACACCCGTGTGTAGGCCGTGCCAAACCTGTAGGGTTACTGACTTAGGCCACACGGCCAATCACACGCCCGTGTGCTAGGCCGTGTGGAGAATACTGACTTGATTTTTAATTCAAAACCAGGGGACACACGGCCGTGTAACCTAACCGTGTATCACACACAATTGAGACACACGCCCATGTGGACAAAAATAGGCTATTTACCAAGCCATTTTACCACCAAAATTTGAATACACCTACACTAAACAAAATGGCACCAAAACATAGCTTATATAGGCATTAAAACCAACCCAATCAAGCTTAATTCATGCCAACTCAACTCCATTATCCATAATATACACAAGTCACAAAATGGATCATTACGTTATATCAAACTCATATGTACAATTTAACTAAGTAAACATTTCCAAACATGCATCATTATGCTCAAGTTTACAAGCATATATCTTCTCTAATATCATCCATTTGACAACCACAATACTTGCTATGAATAAGCATTACAAAGCTAACCTTAATCACATATCATAAGCCATATGCACACATATATATATACACAACCAAACCATAAACATTTACAAGCCAATTCAAATGACTAAATTCATCATCAACTTATATACCCAAATGACCAAAGTTCCTATACATGCCATATATTCCAAAAACATAAATTCAAAAGTACCAAAATGATAGCTTGATAGTGTGATAAAGTCTCCGACGATCCTCGAATCTGAGCTAGCTTTAAAATCACTAAAAAACATGGAAAAATAAATAGAGTAAGCTTCATAGCTTAGTAAGCTCATATGATTAATAAGTATAATTTGCCTATTCATTCACCATTTAAAGAACATAAGTAACATAAGTATTACATTCAAGTAAACAATTTGCACATTGCCATAATTCTGTGTATTAAGTATAAATTCATCAACTATCACTTACGTTTCATATAAACTTATCAATTATCACTTACTTGCCAAACTTATCATGAGTACCTGAATTGATCCGTATCATTGCTTATATCTTTGTATCATCATCTTTTCCCATTGAACCATTCAGAATAATATCAGATAGTCAGGAATCTCACACCAAAGTGCCACATACATAGCCAATGCTATCTTAATCTCATATCACATATATGCTTACTCTCGAGCTAGCTCACACAAGCTATCGGTCAAGAGGTAGCTACCCGATGCTGCTCACACAAGCTATCAAGTAACCGCAACACTTGCTGGTATACTCAGCCACCGGTAGGACATACAGGACCTGTGACGGCCCTAATTTGACCCTAGTCGAAAAGTGGTTTCGGGACCACAAAACTGAGTCACGAAAATAATTAGATGTTATATTCTGTGCTTATTATATGTGAAAGTGCACGTGTGAAAAATTTCATGCTTTGATTTTATCATTTGTATATGAAATTATTAAACAGGACTTATGGGAAAATTTTTGAAAATGTGATAGGTTAATTTGAAGTGGCCAAATAATTTATGGTGTAAAATAGGTGGATTTGCATGTCAAATTTTCCACTTTAATTTGTAGTGGCCGGCCATAATAATGATGAGAAGCAATATATGCATTATATATTAATATTATAATAGTTAATGGCTTAAATTATGAAATAAAAATTAATTAAAATAAGAAAAGATGATAAAAAGAAAAACAAAATGTTTTGGTTCATCTTTTTCCTTAGCTTAGCCGAATCTTAAAGAAGAAAAGGGGAGATAGCCATTCGGTCACCTTTGAGTTGGAATTAAGGTAAGTAATTCATGTTAGTTTTTGAGATTTTAGCATAATTTAAGCTAGTTACTAAGTCCCTTACTTAGCCCATGTAAAAAATTTGAATTGTGTGGTGATATGAGTAATTGGCTATGGAAGAATTTGAAGGGAATGGTTGTTGTCTTCATATTTTAATGAGTAATCGTGGATGAGTGAAGTTTGAGCTAGCTAAATGTTCATATAGGTGCATTAGATAAGAAGGTGAAATCGGCTTGTGTGTATGTGTAGTTGCCGAATGTGGATTCAGATAACAGTGAGTAATGTTGCGTTTTAAAATGATGAAATGGAGACTTAAGCTTGATAGAATTTTGTTAAGAATGAATGAAAGAATATGTGTATTCGGCTATGGATTTTTGGATAATAAATTAGTGTGGATACCTTGATGAGTTATGCTCAAATTATAAGTTGAATTTAAAGCTTGTTAAATTGCTCTTAATATTTCCGGATAAGTTACTTAGTTAAGCTTGTTAAATTTGCCCTTAATATTTCTGGATAAGTTACTTAGTTAAGCTTGTTAAATTTGCCCTTATTATTTCCGGATAAGTTACTTAGTTAAAGAAAATTTTAAAGTACTTAGTTAATTGATACTAGGTTAATGGTGTATGTATAAATTAATATAAACTTTGTATATGTACTAAAGGTTGTAGATGAATTCAGCCTTGGGAGAAATTTTGGTATAAAATGCTTGAATGTTAACAGGTTATTGCTTTAATGACCGAATGTGTCAATGGCTAATGCATGGACTAGTTGATCAATATATGTTAAAAGGGAAACGTAAATAAATACTTATTTGATGAGCTATATATATATATTCGGCTACATGGTAAAGATATATATATATATGAAAATATGATAAGCCTTATGAGTTTTGTGTTTGTGTATGTGAACTAAGTATACAATGAATATTCGACTATAAGCTAGCTTGATGGGACCTTAATAAATTAAATTTTGTTTGAATTAGCTTAAGAGCATAGGGAACCAAGGTTGGACAGGGGAAAAGAGAAAGTAGTTGAATAGTCAAACTAGGACTGTTCGAAAATATATTTGAGGTAAGTTTTAAGTAGTTAAATATATATAATATTCGATAATGACATGACATGAGAATTAAGTATTACTTGTCATATATGTATATGGCCGAATGGCAATTGTAATGGAAGTAAAAGTGATATGCTTTCATGATCAAATGATAGTGTGAGATGAATATGAGTAAGATGTTACGTGTAAACTATCAAATGTTGAATGTGAGTGATGAAATGAGATAAAAGTGAATAAAATGTAGGATGATATATTCGAATAATGCTTGTACCCAATTTGGTGTGATTGTGTTATATGAAACTTGTTGATTTGAATATCGCACAGTATTATTCGGGCCTTTGAGCCTAGCAGGCTATAATACCGGTGAGATACTATTTTGGCCTTTAAGCCTACTAGGCTATAATACCAGTGAAATGATATCGGGCTTCGAGCCTAGCAAGCGAAATGCCGGTGAATGAATTCAGGTTTTTAAACCTAGCAGGCTGAATGCCGGTGATTTGATAAAAGTCTAAAACTAAGCTACCTCGTGTTAGAATGACAAATGAATACATTCAATACGTTAAGTTGGCCAGGTACGTATTATGTATTTATATGTGAGTATGATTTGAATTGAATCATAAGTGTATAATGTAATACATATGTAAATAAATGTTATATCTATATCTATGATCATGATACATTCGGTCAAGGTGTGAAAGTATGAGAAAATATTCGATTTATTTATGCCATATGAATTCAGATTAAGTGAAATTAGAATGCTAATTGTGCATTTTGTGCTTGTGTATATTCGGCCAAATGGTAATATATCTATAAAATGACCTCTTAAGAAATTGAATTATTGATGTATAATTGAGTTTATTTGTTGCATTGCTTAAAACTTACTAAGCTTATGAAAGCTTACTCCGTTTGTTACGTTTCTCTATTTTATAGATTGTTGACTCCAGTCACCTACTCGGAAAGGGATCGTCAGCAACTCGTCACACTATCTATCATTTTGGTATTACTATGTTTTTAAGCTAGTATAGCATGTATAGAATAGACTTAAGCGAATGGTATTTTTGAGATGTTGTATATGAGCCATGCGAATATGGCATCTTTTGAATGTTTGTATAAAATTTTTGAATGCATATAAAAGTTAATGTTCTTATATCAATGTGATTGTACAAATGTGATATTTTGGGTTGGTAACACTTCATAACCCATTCTGGCGACGAATACGGGTTATAGGGGCATTACATTTTATTGGTATCAAAGCTACAGTTTAGTCGATTCTAGGACTAACGTAGCACGTGTGAGTCTAGCTATACATTCCATAAAGTGTTATTATGATAGTGTGATGATTTCTGACAGTTGAAACGTATTTTTTTCGTATAGTAATGAATTCTGATCCCGTTCGAGTAGTAGCTGATGATGTAGAGAGCGTAGCGCTTGCTCCCGCGCTAGGGACAGCGCCATTGGACTCTCAACCGAATGCTAGTAATCAAAATGATGAGGCTAAACAAGCCTTTTATGCTATGATGAACGATGGGTTTACTCAGTATATTCGGACTAATCCGGCTGTTTCACATCCTCCACCCCCGACTAATACAACCCCTGCACTTGTGGTACCTCCTGTAGTTGACCCGTTGAGGTTGAACAAACCCCCGGTTGATAGAATTCGAAAGTACGGGGCTATTGAATTTAAGGCTACTGGCAGTGATGATGCCGAGCAGGCTGAGTTTTGGCTCGATAATACCATTCGTGTGTTTGATGAATTATCGTGCACACCCGATGAGTGCTTAAAATGTACTATATCTCTATTACGTGATTCTGCCTACTATTGGTGGAATACTTTGGTTTCAGTGGTGCCAAGAGAATGGGTTACTTGGGAATTCTTTCAAATCGAGTTCCGTAAGAAATATATCAGTCAAAGATTCATCGATCAGAAACGGAAGGAATTTCTCGAGCTCAAACAGGGTTCTATGACAGTTACCGATTACGAGCAAAAGTTTGTCAATCTTAGTAGATATGCTCGGGAATGTGTTTCGTCTAAGGCTATCGTGTGTAAACGCTTTGAGGACGGGTTGAATGAAGACATCAACTGTTGGTGGGTATTCTGGAAATCAAAGAGTTTGTAGTGCTTATCGAGCGAGCTTGTAAAGCCGTAGAGCTCAGTAAAGAGAAAAGAAAAGCTAATGATGGAGCTAGAGAGTTTCGTAAAAGATCTTCGAGAAAATCCTTTCATTAGTCATTAAAGAAATTTAGAGCTGACTCAGGCCGATCTAAGAATACTTCGGGTTTTTCCAGATGGGACCGTGATCGACCCCCAGTGAGTACGCGAGCCACCTCTGTTGCCAGTGTCGGCAATGATCGTCAGGACAGATCTGAGTGCAAGCATTGTAGTAAATGGCATTCAGGAAGCTGTAGATTTCATGACCGCTCTTATTTCAAGTGTGGATCAGCTGATCACTTTATCTGAGACTGTCCAAATGTAGCTTAACATAATACTGATCCAAGTGGGAGACCTAGTAACACTGCAACATGAGGTAGACCACCTAGACATACAAGTAATGCTAGTGGAAATCAGAGAGAGACCAAAGATACTACTGTACGTTCTGAGGCTCGTGCTCCTTCCAGAGCATATGCTATACGCACGCCCGAGGATGTTTCTTCGCCAGATGTTATTACCGGTACTTTCACTCTTTTTGATATTGATGTTATTGCTTTGATTGATCCTGGTTCTACTCATTCATATGTGTGTGAAACTTTGGCATCCAGTAAGACTCTACCTGTTGAGTCTACTGAGTTTTTGATTCGGGTGTCGAATTCTTTGGGCCGTTATGTGCTAGTTGACAAAGTATGTAAGAAATGTCCCCTAATGATCCGAGATTTTTGCTTTTCGGCTGATTTAATTTATTACCGTTTGACGAGTTTGATGTCATTCTCGGTATGGATTGGTTAACTGTGCATGATGTAGTAGTGAATTGCAAGTGAAAGACAATTGATTTGAGATGTTCAAATAATGAGGTAATTCGAGTTGAGTCTACCGATTTGAATGGATTACCGGCAGTGATATCCTCAATGTTGGCTCAGAAATATGTGAAAAAGGGGTGTGAAGCATATTTTACGTACGTACTGGATAGTAAAGAATCAGAAAAGAAACTTGAGACTCTGCCTGTGGTTTGTGTATATCCGGATGTTTTCCCCGAGGAATTACCTAGATTACCACCTGTTCGGGAGGTAGAGTTTGGTATTGAACTAGTACCAGGGACTACACCTATTTTGATAGCTCCGTATCGTATGGCACCAACCGAATTAAAAGAATTGAAATCTCAGTTGCAAGAGTTGACAAATAGAGGTTTTGCTCGACTGAGTTTTTCTCCCTGGGGTGCACTAGTGCTGTTTGTGAAAAAGAAAGACGGAACCATGAGAATGTGCATTGATTATCGTCAGCTTAATAGGGTAACGATAAAGAATAAATATTCGTTGCCGCGAATCCATGATTTGTTTGATCAACTGAAAGGAGCCTCAGTATTTTCGAAGATAGACTTGAGATCGGGTTATTATCAGTTGCGAGTTAGAGACTCTGACATGCCTAAAACTGCTTTCAGAACAAGATACGGACATTATGAATTCTTAGTGATGCCGTTTGGGCTCACTAATGCCCCTGCTGTGTTCATGGATTTAATAAATCAGATTTTCAGACAGTATTTGGATCGGTTTGTAGTTGTGTTTATAGATGACATTTTGATCTATTCACGCGATGGAACTGAACATGCCGAGCACTTGAAGTTAGTATTGCAGATTTTGCGAGACAAGAAATTATATGCGAAGTTCAGTAAATGTGAATTCTGGTTGAGAGAAGTCAGCTTTTTGGGGCATATTGTATCCACATCGAGCATCCGAGTTGATCCGAATAAAATTTAAGCTATACTCGATTGGAAGCCTCTGAGAAATGTTTCAGAAGTTTGAAGTTTTCTGGGACTTGCCGGGTACTACAGACGGTTTGTGAAAGGTTTCTCGATGATAGCAAGTAGTAGGTAGGCCTTAAGAATATTGTTGGAGAAATTGTGACACAAAAAGCCATTTGAAATCGTCCGGAAGCTGAGTCGACATCGCGTCATTGCCCTTGTTAGTCATATAATCCATAATAACACCTGATGCATGATCTTGAGCTGGATGCGGTGGTCTTTAGACACCATCGGCAACCTAGGCACTTGGTCGTGCGGTTCATGATAATGCTTCGGTTATGTTGCACTCCCAGGACCGATGACAAAGTTGCTTCAGAAAGATATCAAATTTAAGTGGTCAGAAAAGTGCAAAAAAGTTTTGATCAATTGAAAACTCTTTTGACCGAAGCTCTAGTGTTAGTTCAGCTAGAATCCGGTAAAGAATTTGTGATCTACAATGATGCGTCTCTGAATGGTTTGGGCTGTGTATTGATGCAAGAGGGCAGAGTAGTAGCGTACGCTTCGAGAAAGTTGAAGCCTCACGAGAAAAACTATCCGACTCATGATCTCGAGTTAGCTGCTATCGTTTTTGCTTTAAAATTTTGGCGCCACTACTTGTTCAAGGAAAAATGCCATGTGTATTTAGATCACAAAAGTCTCAAGTACTTGATGACTCAGAGAGATTTGAATTTGAGACAAAGAATTTGGCTAGAATTATTGAAAGATTACGAGCTTGTCATTAATTACCATCCGGGAAAGGCTAACGTGGTTGCTGATGCTTTAAGCCGTAAATCACTGTTTGTTTTGCGAGCAATGAATGTGCACCTGTCTGTGTCCGCTGATGATGTGGTAGTAGAGAAGTTAAAAGCAAAACTGTTATTGATGAAACAAATCCGTGAAGCTCAAAAAGTTGATAATGAATTAGTTGCAAAACGAGCACTATGTGTTTCGTTAGAGGATTCAAAATTTTTAATTGATAGTAATGATTGTTTGAGGTTCAGAAATCGATTATGTGTTTCGAGAAATTCAGAGCTTATTCCGATGATTTTGAGCGAGGCTTATAGCAGCCGAATGTCAGTTCACCCGAGTAGTACGAAAATGTACAACGATCTGAAACGTCAGTATTGGTGGCATGGTATGAAACGAGACATTTCTGACTTTGTTTCGAAGTGTTTGATATGTCAACAAGTGAAAGCGGAACATCAAGTGTGTTCGGGATTACTTCAGCTGATCATGATACCCGAGTGGAAGTGGGATCGAATCATGATGGATTTTGTATCTGGGTTGCATTGTCTTCGAGCAAGAAAGATGTGATCTGGGTTGTGGTTGATAGATTGACAAAGTTGGCTCATTTTATTCCCGTACGTACGGATTATTCACTTGATAAGTTAGCCGAATTGTATGTTTCTCAGATTGTAAGGTTACACGGGGTACCTACTTCTATTGTGTCGGATAGAGATCCGAGATTCACATCACGGTTTTGAAAGAAATTGCAAGAAGCATTGGGTACTAAGTTGCATTTTAGCACCGCTTTTCATCCCCAGACCGATGGTCAATCCGAGCGAATTATTCAGATACTCGAGGATATGTTGAGATGTTGCATCCTTAAGTTTAGTGCCTCGTGGGAACAATACTTGCCTTTGGTTGAATTCGCATATAATAATAGTTTTCATTCGAGCATCAAGATGGCACCTTACGAGGCTTTGTACGGTCGTAAATGTCGTACACCTTTGTTTTGGACCGAACTCAGTGAGAATAAGATTTACGAAGTTGATTTGATTAAAAAGGCCGAACAGAAAGTAAGAGTGATCCGTGAAAGTCTGAAAGTAGCATTAGATCGTCAGCAATTGTATGCAGACTTGAAATAGAAAGATATAGAGTATCAAGTAGGAGACAAAGTGTTTCTTAAAGTTTCACCGTGGAAAAAGGTACTCAGATTTCGCCGTAAAGGCAAATTGAGCCCGAGATTTATCGGACCATATGAAATTTTAGAACGGATTGGGTCGGTTGCTTATAGACTACTTTTGCCACCTGAACTTGAAAAGATTCACGACGTTTTTCATGTTTCGATGCTCCGTCGGTACAGATCCGATCCTTGTCATGTGATTAATCCATCAGAGATTGAAATTCAGTCTGATTTGAGTTATGAAGGGGAACCAGTTCGTATTTTGGGTCGAGAAGTAAAAGAAATACGAAATAAGAAAATCTCATTAGTGAAAGTACTGTGGCACAAACACGGGGTTGAAGAAGCGACTTGGGAGCCAGAGGACTCAAGGAAAGAACGTTATCCTAACCTTTTCACTGGTAAGATTTTCGGGGACGAAAATTTCCTAAGGGGGGAGAGTTGTGACAGCTCTAATTTGACCCTAGTCGAAAACTGGTTTCGGGACCACAAAACTGAGTCACGAAAATAATTAGATGTTATGTTCTATGCTTATTATATGTAAAAGTGCATGTGTGAAAAATTTCATGCTTTGATTTTGTCATTTGTATGTGAAATTATTAAATAGGACTTATGTGAAAATTTTTGAAAATGTGATAGGTTAATTTGAAGTGGCCAAATAATTTATGGTGTAAAATAGGTGGATTTGCATGTCAAATTTTCCACTTTAATTTGTAGTGGCCGGCCATAATGATGATGAGAAGCAATATATGCATTATATATTAATATTATAATAGTTAATGGCTTAAATTATGAAATAAAATTAATTAAAATAAGAAAAGATGAATACACCTTAAGTTGGCCACCTCGTGTTAGAACGACAAGTGAATACATTCAATACGTTAAGTTGGCCAGGTACGTGTTATGTATTTATATGTGAGTATGATTTGAATTGAATCATAAGTGTATAATGTAATACATATGTAAATAAATGTTATATCTATATCTATGATCATGATACATTCGGTCAAGGTGTGAAAGTATGCGAAAATATTCGATTTATTTATGCCATATGAATTCAGATTAAGTGAAATTAGAATGTTAATTGTGCATTATGTGCTTGTGTATATTCGACCAAATGGTAATATATCTATAAAATGACCTCTTAAGAAATTGAGTAATTGATGTATAATTGAGTTTATTTGTTGCATTGCTTAAAAGTTACTAAGCTTATGAAAGCTTACTCCGTTGTTACGTTTCTCTATTTTATAGATTGTTGACTCCAGTCACCTGCTCGGAAAGGATCGTCAGAAACTTGTCACACTATCTATCATTTTGGTATTACTATGTTTTGAAGCTAGTATGGCATGTATAGAATAGACTTAAGTGAATGGTATTTTTAAGATGTTGTTGTATATGAGCCATGCGAATATGGCATTTTTTGAATGTTTGTATAAAGTTTTTGAATGCATATAAAAGTTAATGTTCTTATATCAATGTGATTGTACAAATGTAATATTTTGGGTTGGTAACACTTCATAACCCATTCCGGCGATGGATACGAGTTATAGGGGTGTTATAGGACCAGTACTCGAATCATATAATCACAGTAACCCCTAATGACATGTCACTAGTATCCTATCTATTTCTAAGGTTCAATCGGGATTCTCACTATGTCAATGCTTTGTCAATAGATTCCACAGTGTCGTAATATCAAAATTATAATATTTAAGCATATAAACACATATAACATTAAGCTTATTAAATCATAGAAACCTACCTCGGTTCACAAAAAACGATGAAATAGGTCGATTAGTTCAGTACTTTGTTTTTCCCCCCATCTAGATCCGTATTTCACTTTTCTTGATCTATATGTAATCAAATTTAGCTTATTTAGTTATCACTCTATTCAATTTAATCCAAAAACACTCATTAAATCACATGTACACTTTTGCCCCAAGTATTTTACAACTTTTACAATTTAGTCTTTATTTCACAAAAAACACAAATTAATGCAATTTGATATCAAACCATGCTAGCCAAATTTTCCTAGTACACATATCAGTCCATATTTTTTAGTTATTTCACATTTTAACCACAAAGTTTCCACATTTCACAATTTAAACCCTAATTTGCATTTTCACTAAAAATCACTTAACAAAACTTGTATAACTATCATCAAACATTCATAATCTATCATCAATCATTAAAATACACGCTTATTCATCAATGGAAACTTCCTAAATCTTTAACAGTTTTGCAAATAGTCCCTAGGCTAGCTAGACCTAGTTGTAACGATCCCAAAAACACAGAAATCATTAAAAACCAAGTCAAAATCACTTACCAATTGAGCTACTAACTGGACAAACCCTAAAAAGCTTCCATGAATTCTTCTTTCTTTGTATTTTCGGTGGAAATGAAGAAAATATGATACATTATGTTTTCCATTATTTTACTTAAGTTATTTACAAATTACTATATTAACCTTGTTTAAAAACATTAAAATCACTTAATATATGCCCATAATTGTCCACTCACAATTTAAATGGTCTAATTACTACTTAAGGACTCTTACTTCAAGGTTTTATAGCTATTTAATACCTTTAGCTATTAGAACATCACTTTTGCACTTTACGCGATTTAGTCTTTTTTTACCGAATCAAGCATTCAAACGATAAAATTTCTTTACAAAAATTTCACACAATCATACTATCATTTTGTAAACATTAAAATATAATAAAATAATTATTTTGAATTTGAATTTGTGGTCTTGAAATCACTATTCTGATTTGACAAAAAACGAGCTGTTACAATGAGTGTGTCTAGTCACCGCGTTGGTGTTTGATGAAGTTCGTCAAGATAGAAAACATGAACTCTGGTATGAAACTCTGAAGAAAAAGTCGATGGTCATGATACCCTCTAAAAATGAACTAATGAATGGTGATTTTCTAATGGGGTTCTCTACGTGTGTTAGGACGAGGATGGGCAAACCACACATAATGTGAGTCTAGGCAAAGTCATATCATAAACACGACAGATAAGAAATACCTTTGTGGTGTAGTCTAAAATAAATGCCTCTGTGGTGCACTTTGAAAGGAATGCCTTTGTGGCTCACTCTGAAACGAATACCTTTTTGGTAAATTCTAAATAGAATGCCTTAGTGGTGTACTCTATATGATTGCCTGTGTGGTGTGTTCTGTTAGAACTATGTGGTGTAATTTACCAAGGATGTCTGGTAAGATATGAATCTGAATGTCTATTTCTATTGTAAGACATGAGTAAATTCTTTTAGTTCTGTAATAAGTAAGATTCAGATATGGCATTGATATGTTCTGGGTTAAGAGCGAATAACTTTCAAGGGTTTCTGCGAAAAGAGATGTGTATCTGTATGTTAGGAAGGGTATCAGTCATTATGATCTGCAAGTATGAGAAGTGAGTGGTATTGTATATTATTCTAAAATTATTTGAATCTGAGTTAATGTTAGCTTGAATTTTGGGATTCTTATATAACATGATGTGGAGTGCATTTGAATGGTCTATGAATGATTTATCAATATGAATGTGTAGTACTAAATCAAGGGTTGTCTGAGTGTGAATTGATGGTATTTCATTTTGCGTAAGTATTCACCAAACATATATGAGTATCCATCCATGATAAATATCAATGAATAAATGTTTGAAATAAGAGTACGAGTTAAGGCATGTATTATTGGAAGTGTTTTCTAAGGGTATGTTTTTGTTAAAAAAGTATTATGGGACAAGAGATTTATGAAACGATTGGAAAGATTCCTCAATTGAATAGATATGAAAAGTTAAGTATAACAAGGGTATGATAACTAGCATATACAAGAGTGATAAGACTATATGGTATTAGCTGAAGTAATTGATGTAGAGTAATAGTTGACTAGCAATTCCTACAATATTGCAAAGCATCTATCAAGGTAAGGTTAATTAGTTACTAAGTACTCCTGTACTTACAACATTTTGTTATTTCTTTTTAGATAATTGGGAAGATACTTCACCTGGAAGGGCAACACTAGGAGTGCACCAAGTTGGTGGAAAAGTGGGCTATTATGCATACAGTGGAATTGTGGCATAGTCTAAAAATACGCCTTTTCAAGTATGTTTTCTATAAATTTCTATTTTGTAAGGATTTTTATCAAGATTTATCAAAAAAACTATTGTAAGATACTTCCATTGTTTTCATAAAAAAGTTTTTCAATTGAAATGCCATAGAACATGTTTTAAAAAAGTAAGAAATTGTAAACTGTTTTTGTTAAATAGTTAAGTTTTGTTTGGTAAAACCATAAATCCAGACATGATGAATTGGGTCAGGTGGAGAGCATTACAACCATGACCACTATCAATTTGTGTGAGCACTATAGAGTCGTATATCAGTTTTCCATAATTCGCTATGACAAATTAGGTCATTTTCGACACTTAAGGGGCTTATTTTCTAGCAATTAAGTAATGCTTTTGTTAAGTTTTCATTACGAGTATATAGTTAGTAAATTAAGTAATTAGTAGTGTTTTATGACCTTTTAGGATGATTCAGGCCTAAAAGAGGACTTACATGTTGGTTGAGTGTGTAGGACATCAATTTAGGCCAAAGAGTCAATAGATTACTCCCTATGTTGCAACACGTTTCTTGGTTGTTGCAACACAACTTCTAGAATACCTTAGGAGCATATTGCCGACTGTGTCGCATCACATCACCAGGGAATGTAGTGAGGTAACCCTAAACAAGCACTGAAGAAGCATATGTCGTCAGTGTAGCAACACAGGCACAAAGGTGTCGTGTGACAACTGCGACAAGGCCACTAAAGATAGAAAGTGTGTTCTCATCCACACAACTCCAATTAATGATGTTTAGTCACTTGTATTAGGTCTAAATGAGTCATCTAACGTGTCTCCTATAACTAAGAATATTCATAACACAAAAAGGACTTGTTCCCTTAGTTATTCAATTCTTAAATTAGGGTTTTTATTTTTTCAAGTATTTTCAATTTTGATTTAGTTGTTTGTTTTCTTAATTCGACTTGTGAATTGTTCAAATATTTCTATAGATTTTTAGTTCTAGACTTCACCAATATCCAGGATCTCTTTTTCTTTCTCTCTATTTTGTCTTATGATATTCTATTTGTGCTTTAATTCAATCTTGAGATTATGTTAATTAGATTCATGAGTAACAAAAATCCATGGGAGAGTTAATAACTATTTAGTGTTTCTTATCAGATCAGTTGGTTCGGGTTGAGAGAAATTAAAACCTAGGCCTGAAAATCCTAAAAGTCAATTAGGTAGATGAGGTTGAGAGAATAACCTATCAAGTACCACTTAGCCTATCCCAGTCTGACCTATGAGATCGAGCGATAAGTATTTCTTGTTGATTAGTTAGGTTAGTTAGAGGCCAATAGGTAATAATTAGGTTAACTACTAGCTGATTGAATAGAACCCTAAGTTAGAGGTTAGCTATGAACACTGAACCTTCTTTGGGTATGATCCTCGAAATACTTTCGTGTTTTATTATAACTTCTATATTACAACTTGACTCGTATACTTGCGGACATCGCCTAAATTTAACATTTATGAGTTAGGTTAAAGAATCACCTGAAACTCACCTTTATTGTAGCTCGAAGTTCCAAATCTGATCATCCTTCCTGAACTAGTAGCAATAACTGCCTTAAAGAACATAGGATTACCATTAAAACCCTATTTATAGATAGTTTACCAATATATCAATTACATACAACCCCTTGCAGGGCCTCCTATTCAGTCCCTATTGTATTTATGTCTTTTAACAGCCTTATTATTTGAAAATTATAACTTGTAGAGCTACTAGACTTACTAGGAGGTTGAAACATCCACCGATTACCTCAAAAATCTTATCTTCCAGTTTAACAAATAAGAAAATAATATTTAGGTTTAAGAAGAAGAACCAGAGTGTGGAACAGATGGAAGAAAAATAATCTGAATGTTTCCTTCTTATCATATATATACTCATTTCCTTTTAGTGGAACTTTACAAGTGTTGAATGTATACAAAAATTATCCCTTAAATGCCCTACAAGAACTGGGAGAAATATAAAAGAGAATCCAGTATAGATGTTGTTTGACCAGTCAATCCATTTAGTTGACTCTCAACCAATCACATTACAGAACCCAAATTGCACATCATTCAAGTAAACCAAGCGTACCACACCTTTGGTAGTAACTCTCATAAGGCGTGCTCTTAAAGACGATCTAATCTCCTAATTTTTCCTATATGCTTGATATACACATCATGCTTAGTAAAAATTTAAGGCATACTTTTCGATTGACGTACTCTTTCTTCAATTGTGAAACATCCTGAGGTGAAAACTGTTAGAAAAAATTCGATTTGAAAATGATTTTCTTACACAACAAAAACTTAAAAATTTGAAAACTGACCCGGTTTGTGATATTTATATCAATAAACTTAGAATGAAATCATACATGTGTTTTCGGATAAGAGGATCTTTAATATATTTTGACTTTCAAGCAAATAATCTTCTCCGCTATTCTCGTACCCTATACTACTTTGAGTGCAAGCTCGAATCAATTGAATCAAAACACAAAATTAGAAAAAGTTTTCCTTTTGGGGTGAAAATGAAAATTCTCTCTTCTTTAATAGAAACTTATTAAATTGTTATTCCAAAAAAATATATTTAAAAGTTGAGAATAAAGTCTCTCAATTTTTTGGCAGAACTCTCAAAAGTTGTGTTAATAGTTCTACTGGTGGCATCTATTTATAGGAAGAGAAGGTAGAATATTTCTAGAGTTGTAGAGGTTTATTTTAAATAAAAAAACATCCTACTTAGAGTAGGAGAAGGTTGAATGAACCACCCTTGTATTTCTATTAGGGTTGCCGCCCCCTTCATGTTATGTCAAGGGTTTTGGGCCTCCCTCAAATCGGGTCTAATTACAAGTACTTCCTGGGCCTTTTTGACCAATTACGCTGTAATATGATCCAACCGATTTATTTTTTCTATTTCCTAAAATAAACTTTAACATATACATATTAAATATTTTTCTCATCCCAATTTTACCTTCGTAAAATTTTGATGATTTCAGCCCCAGTAAAATTCTGATGATTTTACCCCGATAAAAGTTTGAGAAAATTCATTCAATATGTCACAACTCAACATGTTCACTATGACCGAATTGTTTATTTTCATTTTTGAGCTTCAAAACAGTCTAAAACATAAACTCATTCTTTCATCATTTTTAAAGAAATCCTATATAGGATTGCCAATTTCCATTTCCATTTCCATTTTTTTCCAATGATTCCATTTCTCCATTTTGAAGAAAACCATAATTATTCTAATGTTTCCCATTTCTTTTTTCCTTTTCATTCCGTTCATTTCTATTCAAACACGTAATTCATTTTGGTTCAAAGAGCTAGTGTAGGACCAGTTGGACATATGTAGTTGGGGCGCAAATGATTTATAATTAAGTTCTAACTTTTTGCCTATTAATTATAAACTCATTTAGTCACGAAGCCATTCCACTATAGTAACATGACTAAGCTTTCCCCAACGACATACCATTACAAAGCAACTATTTAGTACTCGTCCAATGACCTTGTGATAAGTGTGTTACCGTCATTGGATATCCTTGATCTCTTTGGGATGATACCCGTTCTCCCAATATGATCCTATTTATTCTCATGGTAACCATTAAATCTTCCTTCATGAAAATTCAATCACTATCAATAGTGATCAAGTCATCCAACACAAAGACGGATGACCCGTGGCCACATTTACTTTTCATCATCATGTAAGCTTTCGACTATGAATCCTATTGTTGTGAATGAAGCTACACTATAGAAGTCGTACACCCAACGCGCCAGCTTTTGGGTCTTTATCTATTTCAACTCAGAATTTTACTTACATACATCAAAGTGTACGAGTCACGCAACATAGTCCACCATCCACTAAGGATTTAGATATGCCACACTATGAATGTCACAAGTGAAAAAAATATAAAAAAGGATTCAAGATCTATTCTACTTGGGTCCTATCCGATGTACTGTCAATCCAGTTATTCACATTTATGTCTCTATCTTCCAGGAGCCATCCACTTCAATGCCCAATGTAAGACATCTC
The DNA here is from genome assembly GCF_007990345.1 of Gossypium hirsutum. Classification (NCBI taxonomy): domain Eukaryota; kingdom Viridiplantae; phylum Streptophyta; class Magnoliopsida; order Malvales; family Malvaceae; genus Gossypium; species Gossypium hirsutum. Next base: position 62,400,457 of record NC_053435.1, read on the forward strand.
CCTAATTGGACTGAATAGATGACATATTAGTCTTTCAATCGGTTTTCTAATTTCTGATTAGGCTAAAGACATGTTTAGGTTCATTTAATAATACAAGCTATGTTTTCATATTACGATCCAACCACGTAATACCACTTAGTATTAGTTAAACCTTAGACAACCAATGAGCAACATTTGCTTCTATTTTGCTTTACGTGAAAAAACCATGTGAGGAAAATTATTCAAAATATATTTATGTAATCAATGAATTTATTTTATTAACCAATCTGTACAAAAAAGTACAAGTGTATATTGATGAAAATACTACACTTAGGCACCAGATCCAACAAAAACCTTATATTCTACACGGGCATATACATATGCGCCTAAATTTAACTTGCCAAAATTCTGAAAAGTGGTGGACTATATTACAATAGTGCGCCAAAATAGGTAACTTCACATCTATTCACCTTATTTTCTCTGATCCGCCGATGTTGGGGTGTGACACTTTTGTTACTCACTCCTACATCCGTTCATTAATCTCCCTAAAGGATTTAGCTACTTTTCGATTTAAATTAATCATGCAAAAGACAAATTAAATGAAGACTAGAGAAGGATAAAAACCGATCCATTTGATAAATTGGATGTACTTGGATCTACTAAATCCTTTAACAGTTGTCGAGATATCATCGTTTGCAATAGAAACGTAAAAGAAAATTATAAAAATACTTAATAACAAAGACTTAGAATCAAATCAAATAACAAGAAATAAAATTGCTTTTAAAATAAAATAAAACTAAGTTAAAATCCTAAACTACTAAACTAAAACCGTAAAATGACTTGGCAAAATCTCCCTCTAGTTGAGCATAAGCCTCCTATTTATAGGCAAAGTTAGCAGGCCATTTTTGTGACAGCCCAAAGTTGACCCTAGTCGGGAAGTGGTTTCGGGACTGCTAAACCGAGTCATCGAAATGTTTGAATGTGATACTTATTGTCTAGAATATGTAATTATGAATGTGTGAAAATTTCAAGCTTCAATTTGGTTGATTTCATGTGAATTTAGTCAATAGGACTTATGTGAGAAAATTCTAAAATGTGATAGGTCAATGTGTGAGGACCTATTAGTGCATGTGGACAAAGGGGGACTTGCATGCCAAATTCCCCCTACTAGTAGTGGCCGGCCATGACAAGCATGGTAGACCAAGTTTGATGGCCAAGACATGTCATAGACATGTTTTGTTGGTGCATCATGGGTGGAAAAAAATAAAATAATAGGCATGGAAATTAAATAATGAAAAGGAGTATGATGAATACACAAAAAAAAGTGTGTAGTTGATTCTTTTCCCCCCCATTGCCGTGAGCTAAAGAAAAGAGAGGAGAAGATCTTTGTTCATCCATTTCTCACCTTCATTTAGCCTAAATTAGAAAGAAAAACAAAGAAAAAAATTTCTCATCCTTTGGTTCATCCTTGGCCAAAAATTTAAGGAGGAAAGAAGAAGAAAGGTGAAGAGATTCGGCCATGCATGTAGCTAGGCTAAGGTATGTTTGATGATGTTCCATGAGATGCATGCATGTTTTAGTTGTTAGCTTGAGTTCTACCTAGCCCATGGTCTAAATCTTGCTATGTGATGGAAATGGCACTTGACCATGGATGCATCATTCTTGGTTGGTGTTTGATGTTGTGGTGATGAGGCATGAGGATGAGTTAAGATTCGGCCTAGGTGGAGGTTGTGTTAATGCCATTGCATGCAAAATATGAAGCTTGTTAATGATGCATGTGATGATGGCTTGATGATTCTTGAACCTCCTTTTAGCATTTTTGTGTGAGCACATATGTGCATTGGTTGCTAAATGGAGAAGAATCGGCTAGCAAGATGTGTGCTAAGGCCGAATGTAACTTTGCATGTTAATGAGCAATGCATGTGTTAAATTGATGAAAAGGGGAGGATGCTTTACTAGTGTGTATATGTGTGTATTAAGTGTTGAAATCGACCCCAAAAATAGACATGCATATTCGGCCAAGGGGAAAGAAATTAGCTAATATGTTGTGTTGATGCATGATTTTGCATGTATGAGACTTTAATGTCTAATGTATAAATATGGGCTAAGTGCCTTGTGTTCATCTTTTTGATGCCTAAATGATGAAATCAATTTATTTGTTTAATTAAGCTCAAGAGCAAAGGGGAAATAAATCCGATAAAGGGAAGGAAAAGTGGTTGAATAGCTAGCGGAATCGTTCGACAACACCCGAGGTAAGTTCTTGAGTAAGAGAGCTTAAATTACGATGTGATTAAATCATGCTCTATGTGAGGCTATTGAGCCGAATGTGCAAGGACGATATGTGCCTTGTGTTTGAGTTTCGCAAATGAAAATGAAATATGAATGTGCCATGAATTATTGTTAGATGTGCATGATTAATTGAATGCTGTCCGGGCTAAGTCCCGAAGGCTTTGTGCTAAGTGAATATATCCGGACTAAGATCCGAAGGCATTTGTGCGAGATACAAATTCCGGGTTAAGCCCCGAAGGCCTTTGTGCGAGATACTAAATCCGGGTTAAGTCCGAAGGCATTCGTGCGAGTTATTAAATCCGGGTTATGTCCCGAAGGCATTGTGTGAGTTACTAAACCGGGCTATGTCCCGAAGGCATTTGAACGAGGAGCTATATCCGGTTAAATCCCGAAGGTACGTGATTTGGTAATGAATGAGCTTGCTGTAAATTCCAGCGAATACTCGAAAAACATCCCAATATGGGGATATGTTACGTATGTGTTGAATTTAATCGAGCCCTTACAACTAAATGTTCGCTCAGTTGATAAAC
>NC_053435.1:62403754-62463787 GCF_007990345.1 Gossypium hirsutum
TTTAAAATGTGATAGGTCAAGATAGACCTATTAGGCATGTGGAAAAAAAGGGGACTTGCATTCAAATTCCCCCTCCCTATATGTAGTGGCCGGCCATGCTATAGGTGGAAACATGTCTCCAACATGTTATGCTAGTGATGCATGTTAAGAATAATAAAATAATAAGCATGGTGATTAAATAATGAAAGAAGGGTGATGGAGAAAAAAAAAAAAGTACATGGTCTCACCCCCCCCTTGTTGCCGTGAATTGAAGAAAGAAACAAAAAAAAAAGAGTTCATTCATTGAACATCCTTGCCGAATAGAGGAAAGAAAGGAAGGGGAAAAAGGCTGAGAAAAATCGCTATGGTGGTGTTAGACTAAGGTATGTTTGATGTTGTCTTTGAGATGCATGCATGTTTTAAATAGCCCATGTTTAAACTTTGAATCTTGTTGATAACATGAGCAATCGGTCATGAGAAATGTTCAAGGAAAAGGTTGTTGATGAAAGAAATTAATGTGTTAAGGGATTATATGAAACTTATTCATGTTTATATATGTTATATGCAACGAAAATGGTTGATGATTTTGGAGGTGATTAGCTTGAATCGGCCACGGTATATCCATAAACCGATCTATGCTTGTTATGTTACTCATGGTTAAAACAATTCGGCTAGGACATTCGGCCATGGATGGTTGTATTTCTTTGATGTTGTTTTTGATGCCTTAGGGCATTGAGAGTTGATTATAGATGAGGTGAGCTTCTTGATTTAAAAATTTGATGGATGTTAAGCTAATTGGGCAACCAAAGGTTCAATATTTTGTTATGAGGTCATATGTGCATTCGGCCATGGTCTTTGCTTGAATATGAGAATTGTAATGTGATTTTCCTAAATTGTCTATGAATTTGGTTGTTGATTTCATGGTAATGGTATATTGAATCCATGAGAATTAGTAAGGTTGCATTCGGCAACTTACTTGAATTAAAAATCGATGTCTAAGCTTAGGTGATTTCGATGATGATATATGTGTGTATACATAAGTATATTTAGTTGATTCGGCTTTGGTAGTTGCATGAGATTATTAGCCGAATATACTAACATACATATACATGTGAGATTGGATTGTAAATATTAGCAAGGTGGTTAAACTAGTTAAATTATTGATATAGCTCAAGGAGCTAAAGGAGGTGAATCGAGCAAAGGCAAAGAAAAGGTTATCGAGTAGCGAGTTGGAACCGTCTTACCCAACACGAGGTAAGTCATTAAGCATGTAGTGGTATTATTTCAATGTCATAATGTTGTGTATTGATGCTGAATGGAATGAATAAATGTACATATATATATGCATGTACGTATGTGATGATGAAATTGTTGAATGAAATAAATGAGGTGAGATGTAATGAGATTGGTGCTAAGTGCGCGGGATTAAATTGTACAGCACTAAGTGTGCGATTCTACTTTGTTGCACTAAGTGTGCGAAATGAATATGATGCACTAAGTGTGCGAATCGACCATGCGGCACTAAGTGTGCGGGTTGACTATGTAGCACTAAGTGTGCGATTTGATTACGTGGCACTAAATGTGCGAGTTGATTATATAGCACTGAGTGTGCGGGCTCAATATACATTCGTGAATCATTATGGACACTATGTGTGCGACACTATTGAGCTGATCGCGGACAGCGGATCGGGTAAGTGTCTTGAGGACATGGCTAATATGTGCTATGCGTATACTTGGTGTGAGCTCGGTAAGTTGAACCTATGTGACAACTATACTTGAAGTCACGTACATAAAAATTTATCGTAGGATGGGTGAAAGGCCGTTTTGTGGTTTGATTGTAACGAAAATAAATTGATTTATGAAAATGCTTCAATGTCCTATTGATGAGTATATGAATTGTGAAGGCATGAATTGATATGAAATTGAATCGGTAGGTTGGTGGAACTATGGTATGGTTCGGTATGGATGGAGTAAATTGTCTCATTCCATTTTATTCCTCTTGTGATAATGTTATTGATGTATAGTAGAGCATTGCTTATGACTTACTGAGTTATAAACTCACCCGGTGTTTCCTTGTCACCCATTATAGGTTGCTTGGACTCATCAATCTTTGCGGGGTCGGGCCGTCAACGAAGTCATCACACCAGATAGCTAGTTTTGGTACTTTCTTCTTAGTGTGCTTAGAAGATCATTTTGGCATGTATAAGCTAGTACGTTGTGTTTGAATTATGGCATGTAAACTTTAAGCCATGCGAAAATGGCACGAATGTTCGATTGAGTTGGATCGAGGGTAGGCATGAAATGGACCTAGTTACTTTCGTAACAGATGCTGGCAGCAGCAGTGTCATGAGATTGAAAAATCACTAAAAATAGTAGGAGTGGAATTAATTGATGAATAAATTATGTAATCGAAGCTCGATGAGTCTGTTTTCATGAGGAAGTAACGAAAAGATCATATGGGCAGTATATTAAGAGATAATCAGATTTTTAGTGGGACAGGGCCAGAACGGTTTCTGGATTCCCTGCTCCAACTTGGAAATTCATTATAAATAACCAGAGATAATTAGGGTCGTACCATATATGTGCAGATTCCTCTCTGAGTCTAGTTCCATAGAAACAAACGCAACAGTATTGAAGCCCCGTGCAGGGAGATATCCCAGTCTAATGGCAAAGGTCAGTGTAGTCGACCCCTGCAACTTGGGGAACTTGACTAATAAACTGTACTAATTGGCCCAACCAAAAATCTAGAAAAAAATACATAGATGGGCACATGAGTCTAGTTTCTGGGAAAAATTACGAAACTGATTTTCGAGTTACGAAACTCAAGATATGAATTTTAAAACGACTAGTACACAGATTGGGCAGTGTCTGGAAAATAAATTTTGTAAGAGGGTAAAGCCAGTCAACACCTCGTGTTCGACCCCGATGACGGTTTCGGGTTCGGGGTGTTACATTTTATTGGTATCAGAGCTATGGTTTAGTCGGTTCTAGGACTTCCATAGCACGTATGAGTCTAGCTATACATGCCATAATGTTAATGTTTAAAAGGGTGATGACTTCTGACGGTTGAAATGTTTTTGTCTTGATTAGTAAATGGATCCCGGTGAAGAAAGAACCCTAGCGGATGACGTTGAGAGCGTAGCGGCTGCTCCTGCACAAGGACGCCGCCTGTTGAACCCCAGTCATCTGCGAATAATCAAGGTGAGGGGGCTAAACAAGCCTTCTTTACCATGATGAATGAGTGGGTCGCGCAATATGCCCGAGCCAACCCGGCTGTCCAACAATTCCCAAATTTGAATAACCCACCCCAAGAGCCTGTAAGGCCGTCAGTCGCTGATCCTGTGAGGCTGAGTAAGCTACCTGTAGACTTGATTAGGAAGCGTGGGGCCGAGGAGTTCAAGGCCATAGTAACTGATGATGCCGAAAGGGCCGAGTTCTGGCTTGATAACACCATTCGGGTGTTCGATGAATTGTCATGCACACCCGATGAATGTCTAAAATGTGCTGTATCTTTGTTGCGAGACTCAGCCTACTATTGGTGGAGGACATTGATTTCCATAGTCCCGAACGAGCGAGTAACTTGGGACTTCTTTCAAACGGAATTTCGGAAGAAATTTATTAGCCAACGGTTCATTGACCAGAAGCGTAAGGAGTTCTTGGAACTCAAGCAAGGCCGTATGACTGTATCTGAATACGAACATGAATTCGTAAGACTTAGTAGGTATGCCCGGGAGTGCGTAGCTGATGAGGTTGCTATGTGCAAAAGATTTGAGGAAGGATTGAACGAAGATTTAAAGCTACTAATGGGTATTCTGGAAATAAAGGAATTCGTAACACTAGTCGAACGAGCCTGCAAGGCGGAGGAACTTGGAAAGGAGAAGAGGAAGGCTGAATTTGAAGCTAGAGATTATCGTAAAGATCGACGGGTAAAGCTCCGTTCTCAGCTGTGAAGAAGTTCAGGGAGGACATTAGTAAGTCGAGGGCGACTACGGGAATTTCCATCAGGGCAAGACCATCGATGGGCTCCCGAGCTACTTCGGTAGCTAGTGTGGGCAATAATCGGCACGAGAAACCTGAATGTCCCAATGTGGAAGACGACACCTAGGTGAATGTTGGGGCAAGTCTACTAACAGGGCCTGTTACGGATGCGGTTCGAAGGACCACTTCATTAGAGATTGCACGGAGCTGGATGAGAAGAATAAGATTCAAGGTGCAAGACCTAGTGGAGTGACATCTAGAGGTAGACCACCGAGAATTTTTGGAGGCAGGGGTGGTAGTCAGAGGGGGGCTTCTGATACGGCCGATCGCGCCGAGAACCGTGCTCCTGCTAGAGCATATGCCATTCGCGCACGAGAGGAGGCATCCTCCCCCGACGTCATCACTGGTACCTTCACTCTCTTGATACTAATGTGATTGCATTGATTGACCCTGGTTCTACTCATTCATATGTATGCGAAACCTTAGCAACCAGTAAGACTCTACCTGTTGAGTCTACTGAGCTCGTAATTCGAGTATCAAACCCTTTGGGTCAATGCGTACTTGTTGATAAAGTGTGTAAGAGATGCCCTCTATTAATCCGAGAATCCTGTTTTCCGGCTGATTTGATGCTTTTGCCGTTCGACGAGTTTGATGTTATTCTTGGTTTGGATTGGTTAACCGCGCATGATGCGGTTGTGAATTGCAAAAGCAAGACTATCGATTTGAGGTGCGCAAATAACGAAATAATCCGAGTTGAGTCTGCGGACTTAAGGGGGTTGCCAGCTGTAATATCAGCAATGTTGGCCCAGAAATATGTAAGGAAAGGGTGCGAAGCATACCTCGCGTATGTACTTGATGACAAGGAGTTAGAAAAGAAACCCGAATCGGTGCCGGTGGTTTGTGAATACCCGGATGTTTTTCCTGAAGAGTTACCGGGTTTGCCACCTGTTCGGGAAGTAGAGTTTGGAATTGAGCTTGTACCTGGAACTACGCCAATTTCGATCGCTCCGTATCGTATGGCACTAACTGAGTTAAAAGAGTTGAAAGCTCAGTTGCAAGAATTGACGGATAGAGGTTTCGCTCGACCGAGTTTCTCGCCTTGGGGTGCACCAGTATTGTTCGTGAAAAAGAAGGACGGAACCATGAGGTTGTGCATTGACTATCGTCAACTGAATAAAGTGACGATAAAGAATAAGTATCCGTTACCGCGTATAGATGATCTGTTCGATCAATTAAAGGGAGCATCGGTGTTTTCAAAGATAGATTTGAGATCGGGTTATTATCAGTTACGGATTCGAGATTCGGACGTACCCAAAACTGCTTTCAGAACGAGGTACGGTCACTATGAGTTCTTAGTGATGCCGTTTGGGCTCACTAATGCCCCTGCGGTGTTTATGGATTTGATGAATCGGATCTTTAGGCCGTACTTGGATCGGTTCGTAGTTGTGTTTATTGATGACATCTTGGTCTATTCAAGAGATGAGGCCGAACATGCTGAGCATCTGAGGCTAGTGATGCAAATTTTGCGGGATAAGCAGTTATATGCTAAGTTCAGTAAGTGTGAGTTCTGGCTAAGAGAGGTTAGCTTCTTGGGTCATGTGGTATCCGCATCGGGTATTCGGGTTGACCCGAGCAAAATTTCAGCCATACTTAACTGGAAGCCTCCGAGAAACGTTACCGAAGTCCGGAGCTTTCTAGGGCTCGCCGGTTATTACCGACGATTTGTCAAAGGTTTCTCGATGATAGCCACACCAATGACGAAGCTACTTCAGAAGGATGTTAAGTTCGAATGGACGGAGAAATGTCAGAAAAGCTTCGATCAACTGAAAACTCATCTGACTAAAGCTCCAATTTTGGTGCAACCCGAATCGGGTAAAGAGTTTGTCGTTTATAGTGACGCATCCCTACTCGGGTTGGGTTGTGTATTGATGCAAGAAGGTCGAGTTGTGGCCTATGCGTCGAGACAATTGAAGCCACACGAGAGAAATTATCCGACCCATGATCTCGAACTAGCCGCCATTGTGTTTGCATTGAAAATATGGCGACATTATTTGTTTGGTGAGAAGTGCCATGTGTTTTCGGATCACAAAAGTCTCAAATATTTGATGACTCAACGGGACTTGAATCTGCGACAAAGACGTTGGCTTGAATTGTTGAAGGATTATGAGCTTGTCATTGATTACCACCCGGGAAAGGCTAATGTGGTTGCGGACGCCTTAAGCCGGAAATCACTGTTTGCTTTGCGAGCGATGAATGTACACTTGTCTGTTCTACCTGACAATGTGTTAGTAGCTGAATTAAAAGCCAAACCATTATTGACTCATCAAATTCATGAAGCTCAGAAAGTCGATGATGAATTAGTTGCAAAACGAGCTGAGTGTGTTCCAAACAAGGAATCGGAGTTTCAGATTGATGATGATGGTTGTTTGAGGTTTAGAAGTCGTTTGTGCGTTCCAAGGAATTCGGAACTCATTCCGATGATCCTGAACGAAGCCCATTGTAGCCGAATGTCAATTCACCCGGGAGCACGAAAATGTACAACGACTTGAAACGTCGATTTTGGTGGCATGGTATGAAGCGAGACATCTCCGACTTTGTTTCGAGATGTTTAATATGTCAGCAAGTGAAAGCGGAACATCAAGTGCCTTCAGGGTTACTTCAGCCGATCATGATACCCGAGTGGAAATGGGACCGAGTCACAATGGACTTTGTGTCCGGACTGCCATTGTCCGCAAGTAAGAAGGATGCGATTTGGGTTGTTGTTGATAGGCTGACTAAGTCGGCTCACTTTATCCCCGTGCGTACGGATTTCTCATTGGATAAACTAGCCGAGTTGTATGTTTCTCAGATTGTGAGATTACATGGAGTACCTATTTCTATCGTGTCGGATAGAGATCCGAGATTCACCTCGCGATTTTGGAAGAAATTGCAAGAAGCTTTGGGTACCCAGCTGCATTTTAGCACCGCTTTTCATCCCCAAACCGATGGTCAATCCGAGCGGATAATTCAGATACTCGAGGATATGCTGAGATGCTGCATCCTTGAGTTTAGTGGTTCATGGGAACGGTATGTACCTTTGATTGAATTCGCTTACAACAATAGTTTTCAATCAAGTATTAAGATGGCACCTTACGAGGCTTTGTACGGTCGTAAATGCCGTACACCATTGTTTTGGACCGAGCTTGGTGAAAGTAAAATTTTCGGAGTTGATTTGATTAAAGATGCTGAACAGAAAGTAAAAGTAATCCGTGAAAGTTTGAAGGCAGCCACAGATCGTCAGAAATCGTATGCGGATCTGAAACGGAAGGACATTGAATATCAGGTGGGAGATAAAGTGTTCCTTAAAGTTTCGCCTTGGAAAAAGGTACTTAGGTTTGGCCGTAAGGGCAAGTTGAGCCCGAGATTCATTGGGCCGTACGAAATCTCCGAACGAGTGGGGCCAGTTGCGTATAGATTGATTTTGCCCCCTGAGCTTGAAAAGATTCACGATGTCTTTCATGTTTCGATGCTTCGACGCTATCGATCTGATCCGTCGCATATAATTAGCCCATCAGAGGTTGAAATTCAAGCCGATATGAGTTATGAAGAAGAACCGATACGTATCCTAGCTCGTGAGGTGAAAGAGTTGCGAAACAAAAGGGTTCCGTTGGTTAAGGTGTTGTGGCTCAAACACGGGATCGAGGAAGCAACCTGGGAACCCGAGAGCTCGATGAAGGAACGATATCCAAACCTATTTACTGGTAAGATTTTCGAGGACGAAAATTTCTTAAGTGAGGGAGAGTTGTGACAGCCCAAAATTGACCCTAGCCGGGAAGTGGTTTCGGGACCGCTAAACCGAGTCACCGAAAGGTTTGAATGTGATGTTTATTGTCTAGAATATGTAATCATGAATGTGTAAAAATTTCAAGCTTCGATTTAGTCGATTGCATGTGAATTTAGTCAATAGGACTTATATGAGAAAATTTTAAAATGTGATAGGTCAATGCATGAGGACCTATTAGTGCATGTGGAAGAAAAAGGGGACTTGCATGTCAAATTCCCCCTCCCTAATATGTAGTGGCCGGCCATGCTATAGGTGGAAACATGTCTCCAACATGTTATGCTAGTGATGCATGTTAAGAATAATAAAATAATAAGCATGGTGATTAAATAATGAAAGAAGGGTGATGGAGAAAAAAAAAAAGTACATGGTCTCACCCCCCCCCCCTTGTTGCCGTGAATTGAAGAAAGAAAACAAAAAAAAAAAGAGTTCATTCTTGAACATCCTTGGCCGAATAGAGGAAAGAAAGGAAGGGGAAAAAGGCTTGAGAAAAATCGGCTATGGTGGTGGTTAGACTAAGGTATGTTTGATGTTGTCTTTGAGATGCATGCATGTTTTAAATAGCCCATGTTTAAACTTTGAATCTTGTTGATAACATGAGCAATCGGTCATGAGAAAGTGTTCAAGGAAAAGGTTGTTGATGAAAGAAATTAATGTGTTAAGGGATTATATGAAACTTATTCATGTTTATATATGTTATATGCAACGAAAATGGTTGATGATTTTGGAGGTGATTAGCTTGAATCGGCCACGGTATATCCATAAACACGATCTATGCTTGTTATGTTACTCATGGTTAAAACAATTCGGCTAGGACATTCGGCCATGGATGGTTGTATTTCTTTGATGTTGTTTTTGATGCCTTAGGGCATTGAGAGTTGATTATAGATGAGGTGAGCTTCTTGATTTAAAAATTTGATGGATGTTAAGCTAATTGGGCAACCAAAGGTTCAATATTTTTGTTATGAGGTCATATGTGCATTCGGCCATGGTCTTTGCTTGAATATGAGAATTGTAATGTGATTTTCCTAAATTGTCTATGAATTTGGTTGTTGATTTCATGGTAATGGTATATTGAATCCATGAGAATTTAGTAAGGTTGCATTCGGCAACTTACTTGAAATTAAAAATCGATGTCTAAGCTTAGGTGATTTCGATGATGATATATGTGTGTATACATAAGTATATTTAGTTGATTCGGCTTTGGTAGTTGCATGAGATTATTAGCCGAATATACTAACATACATATACATGTGAGATTGGATTGTAAATATTTAGCAAGGTGGTTAAACTAGTTAAATTATTGATATAGCTCAAGGAGCTAAAGGAGGTGAATCGAGCAAAGGCAAAGAAAAGGTTATCGAGTAGCCGAGTTGGAACCGTCTTACCCAACACGAGGTAAGTCATTAAGCATGTAGTTGGTATTATTTCAATGGTCATAATGTTGTGTATTGATGCTGAATGGAATGAATAAATGTACATATATATATGCATGTACGTATGTGATGATGAAATTGTTGAATGAAATAAATGAGGTGAGATGTAATGAGATTGGTGCTAAGTGCGCGGGATTAAATTGTACAGCACTAAGTGTGCGATTCTACTTTGTTGCACTAAGTGTGCGAAATGAATATGATGCACTAAGTGTGCGAATCGACCATGCGGCACTAAGTGTGCGGGTTTGACTATGTAGCACTAAGTGTGCGATTTGATTACGTGGCACTAAATGTGCGAGTTGATTATATAGCACTGAGTGTGCGGGCTCAATATACATTCGTGAATCATTATGGACACTATGTGTGCGACACTATTGAGCTGATCGCGGACAGCGGATCGGGTAAGTGTCTTGAGGACATGGCTAATATGTGCTATGCGTATACTTGGTGTTGAGCTCGGTAAGTTGAACCTATGTGACAACTATACTTGAAGTCACGTACATAAAAATTTATCGTAGGATGGGTGAAAGGCCGTTTTGTGGTTTGATTGTAACGAAAATAAATTGATTTATGAAAATGCTTCAATGTCCTATTGATGAGTATATGAATTGTGAAGGCATGAATTGATATGAAATTGAATCGGTAGGTTGGTGGAACTATGGTATGGTTCGGTATGGATGGAGTAAATTGTCTCATTCCATTTTATTCCTCTTGTGATAATGTTATTGATGTATAGTAGAGCATTGCTTATGACTTACTGAGTTATAAACTCACCCGGTGTTTCCTTGTCACCCATTATAGGTTGCTTGGACTCATCAATCTTTGCGGGGTCGGGCCGTCAACGAAGTCATCACACCAGATAGCTAGTTTTGGTACTTTCTTCTTAGTGTGCTTAGAAGATCATTTTGGCATGTATAAGCTAGTACGTTGTGTTTGAATTATGGCATGTAAACTTTAAGCCATGCGAAAATGGCACGAATGTTCGATTGAGTTGGATCGAGGGTAGGCATGAAATGGACCTAGTTACTTTCGTAACAGATGCTGGCAGCAGCAGTGTCATGAGATTGAAAAATCACTAAAAATAGTAGGAGTGGAATTAATTGATGAATAAATTATGTAATCGAAGCTCGATGAGTCTGTTTTCATGAGGAAGTAACGAAAAGATCATATGGGCAGTATATTAAGAGATAATCAGATTTTAGTGGAACAGGGCCAGAACGGTTTCTGGATTCCCTGCTCCAACTTCGGAAATTCATTATAAATTAACCAGAGATAATTAGGGGTCGTACCATATATGTGCAGATTCCTCTCTGAGTCTAGTTTCCATAGAAACAAACGGCAACAGTATTGAAGCCCCGTGCAGGGAGATATCCCAGTCGTAATGGGCAAAGGTCAGTGTAGTCGACCCCTGCAACTTGGGGAACTTTGACTAATAAACTGTACTAATTGGCCCAACCAAAAATTCTAGAAAAAAATACATAGATGGGCACATGAGTCTAGTTTCTGGGAAAAATTACGAAACTGATTTTCGAGTTACGAAACTCAAGATATGAATTTTAAAACGACTAGTACACAGATTGGGCAGTGTCTGGAAAATAAATTTTGTAAGAGGGTAAAGCCAGTCAACACCTCGTGTTCGACCCCGATGACGGTTTCGGGTTCGGGGTGTTACACCGCCCCTAAGTGAACTCGGACTCAACTCAACGAGCTCGGGCGTTCGCATCCATAAATGAACTCGGACTCAACTCAACGAGTTCGGATGCCTAGTTACATCTCACGAACTCGGACTTAACTCAACGAGTTCGGACATTTGCATCCATAAGTGAACTCGGACTCAACTCAACGAGTTCGGATGCTCAACCATCCTAGTGACATGTCACTTGTATCCTAATCTATTCCTAAGGTTCAAACGGGATTTTTTCCTCGATCTCACATCTTTGCCGTCTTCCACGGAATATCGGAACTGATACTCGGTGATAGTTCATACTCATCAAGTAATTCACATAATTACATATTATTCAACAATAACCACAAAACATAACGTTTCATGATAATAATAAGCATAATATCATATAAAAACATTAAATTCCTTAAAACAACAATTATGTTACTACAATTACACATGAACTTACCTCGTATGCGAAAATGTCTACTTTTACCATTTCGTCCACAACTTGGTATTTTCCCTATTTTAGCCTGAATTTCAGTTTTCCTTGCTCTATCATTTAAAATATAGTCTAATTAGGACTCACATTATTCAAATTGACCCAAAATCATATTTTGGAAAAATTACAATTTTGCCCCTAAACTTTTGCATATTTACACTTTTGCCCCAAAGCTCGTAAATCAAACTTTAGCCTATTTTCTTATGTTTTATGACATGCTGATCATTTTTCCCTTCTATGGCAACATCAAATTCTCACTCTAACATGTACTTATGATTATTAGGTATTTTTACCGATTAAGCCTTTTTGCTAGTTTTCGCTTAAAACCGAGTAGCACAAGTTGTCTAACATAATTTAAAACCTCATATTCTATCATAAAACATAACAATACACAAATTTCACCTATGGGTATTTTTGCAAATATAAACCCTAGGTTAAATTATTGCTAGCATAAGCTTAATCGAGCTACCGGGACTCCAAAAACGTAAAAATCATTAAAAACGACGCTAGAACGGACTTACAATCGAGCTTGGAATCTTGAAAAACCCTAGCCATGGTTTCTCCTTGCTATATTCGGCCATGGGGTTGAAGATGAGCAAAATTGGCTTTTAATTTTGTATTTTAATTCATTTTACCCCTAAATGACCAAAATGCCCTTACTACTAAACTTTCCAAAAATTCCATCCATGTCCAATTTTGTCCATAGACTTAGAAATTGGTAAAATTGCTATTTAATACCTCCTAATTAATATTTCAAAACAATTTCATACTAGAAACTTCTAGAATACAAGTTTTGCAAATTATTCGATTTAGTCCCTAATTTCAATTTAAGCACTTTATGCATAAAATTTCTTCACTAAATTTTCACACAATCGTGCAATCATATCATAGACCTTAAAATAATTATTTCTATCTCAGATTTTGTGGTCACAAAACCACTATTTCGACTAGGCCCAAAATCAGGATATTATAGAAATTTAGAGAGATATTAGGAGTCTTTCTTTATTTAGAGCCATTATATTTATTTACTTAGCTTATAAGTCTTTTATTCAAACAAATAAACATATGTAACCTCTATTTAAGAGGTTAATGGATAGCAATACAATTAAGTTAGAATTTATTCCAATATTTAGAGGTTTAATACTCTCTTTTACAAGTATAAGGACTATAATGTCTTTCAACGAGTTTCACTAGTTAATTATAGGTCATTCACATAAAAGAAACAAAACAAAGGAGAGATCCATTAAGTCAAATTAATTTCATACAAATCATTTGATAAATCGAATCATAACTTCAAGCTGTATTAATTTTGCATCAAAGCTAGACACCATATGCAATTTCAGCGTTAAAGAAGAATTTAAAGTAAGAATGGTGGAAGTGAAATCTCAAATGGCTGAAAATTTCATAGAACTTGAGAACAAATTGGGTAGTCAATTGGAATAACTTTCATTGCAGATATAAGAACTGGTTAACCTTAATTGTAACCATGAAAAGAAGTCTGATGGAGGTACGAAGGGTATTAAACAAATTGAAGGTCATTGGTATAGGCATGGTAATCGACCATATCTGACAAAAGGGTCAAGAATCGTGTTGCGACACACTAAGTTGGATTTTTCAACTTTTAATGGTATATAGGACCTCTTAATGGTTACACTGATGTGAAAATTTCTTTTCAAATTAGTGAACAACTGAGACTAACAAGTTGAGCCTAGCAAAATATAACATGATATGAGAAGCATAATTATGGTTTTATTAATTGGAAAATGAGAAACCTAATCTTACATGAGAAGCATTAAAGGAGTATTGCACTGTAATATTTGACCCACCATTTTATGATAATTGTAATAGCCCACCCGACGTAGACCGTATTGATATGTTGTTTGGCGTATAATTGATTAAGCTAGGGTAGAAAAAGAAAAAGATTGGTGAATCATCTGTTAAGTGTCGGGTGGCGTATTACCTGGACGCAATTGTACGCCCTTTTTGCAAAACGCCTCGTTGGAATTTGCTATTTGGAAAACTCTAGGGTTTGGTAGACTCTTTTGTGTGACAACCTGCCAAGCTCAAATACTTTGAGAGAACTTGTTAGTTCCCGGAGCGATAGAATTTTTTTTCGTATTTAGCAAGAAAACAATGGCTCGGTAGAGTTTAGTTGAGACCTAGTTGAAACTGAACTAGAATACTATTGATGACAACTTGATCTGTTTAGGTAGTTAAATGTCTTGTTTATTTGACTTGTTTTAAAGTACAAGTAACGTTTTACTACTCACTAAACTAATTACTGGTAGTACTTATGTTTGGTATATTATTAGGCAAGCTTATTCTCGGGTTACAAGGCTATAGTGGGATTTTCTGACCCTCCCACTAAGCTTTGTCCCTACTTTCTGTGCTATATAAGGATATTAATAACCTGTAATGCCTTTAACATGATCCGATTCACTGGATTCAAATCTTGAATGTTACCACTCACACAAACTTATACTTAACCAAAACAAACAAGTTTCAACAATACATCTTATTAGTAACATTGCCCAGTTATTTTATGTTTACGCGTACAAAGGGTTACTAAAACCATTGGACAATACTTTTCTCTTGACAAGGACTTGCAAATACATATATCTCACTTATTCACATTACTCCACTTATTCTGCCTCTAAGTAGTATTATTGGCAATGTTTATAATACTAACACATTTTGCACACACCATAAGGATTATAAACAAATTTCATAACTTATGCACAATATTTATATTAGACTTGGATACGTTACTCCCCTTGCTTTGTATGCATTATAGCCAATCTCGCCACTCTTTTGGCATAGCCCTTATGTCATCCCTCTTGGCATAACCTTTAATACGTGTACATGTAATCTAGAAAACACAGAGGTAAGTTTAATAGAACTTAGTGAGTAAACCCTTATGTACCTTGATCTCATCTGAGAAATCTCTTATCCAACTCTTTATCTCTTGTTCTTTGACTTAACTCTGGCACATACATCCCTTAGATTCTATTCATTTCACCGTTCGTGTCACATTTCGTTTTGGGATCATAACTTGCATTACCTATCATTGTTACCTTAATCGCATTCTTCATTTTATTCTTTCGTGATTTATTAATTGTTCATGTTACAAAGGGACTTACTGATAGAATACCATTGATTCGCCAGTCACGCTGGCCTATTCTTGTCTCATTCTTCTTACCATGTCACTATACTGGGTTTGCTACAATACTTTTTACGGAGCCTTTATTTCAGAGTTCGCCATACTTATCGTTCCTTCAAAAGACCTTGTACATCATTTATCAGATTTTTCCATAGGTTTCTTTTCTTTTTATTCAAGGTCCTCGGACATGGTATGTAACACTCCTAACCCGTATCCGTCACCAAAATGGGGTTACGAGGCATTACCAAATAAATACAAATTAAACTGACTTTTCTTACATTTCATACCATCAAGAATATCAAAGCATTAAAAACTTATCAAACTCAAGTTTCAGCAATTTACTATTTACAATTTCAATTACATTAATCATAATTCCCATGCATAAATGATCATACTTTGCTGAACGGATATTGCAAATAAGCACATTCAAAATTTCAACTAATTCAATTCAAACAATATCAAAACTCAAATGATCATGTTCCATAATTATCAATTTCGAACCAAAACTTGTATTTATATATATATAACCATGTTCACATTTTTAAAAATTCTCAAAGTTCGTTTCTCTATATCAATCACCTTGATGCCATTTTTATAAATAAATCATATTCCATTATAACACATCATTGCATACATCAATTATATGCCGATTTCCATTTCGTTATTTGTGTATCAAGCAAATCAATTATCAACATCTACAAGAATTCATATTAAAACCAAATGAAATCATATTGCATAATTTAATATACAATTACACATGCAACTTGAGCACACTATAACATGGCCGAATATACTAATATTTCATATAAATATATAGTACGTAACCTACCCTAAAGTTTAAGGCCAAACTTAACATTTTAATACAAACTAAAACAACCAACCAAAGCAATCATGAAACACATTAATTACTTACCATTTAACAACAGAACTTATCAAACTAATATACAACCATCCATCACTTTAATTATATCACATTTCATAATCCCATCATTAACATCTATTATACTAAATACGTATTATACTTATTAACTTTCATAGCCGAATCATGTTACTTAAAACCACACATGCATTTAAAATTCCCATCACCAAATTACCAAAACATAACTCATTAAATATTTTAACTAAGATCATATAAGACTAAGTTTTAGCATAATAAACAAACCATTTTCGAGCACATGGTACCTACCACGACATCACACATACAAGGCACATAACTACATAACCAGGGTGAACACGAGCCAAACTTAACATAACTGAATTTAAAATCAAGCCATTTGCGCATGGCTATTATACAAACCAAAATCAAACATTTCCAAAACACTTTCTAGCCTATACATGCCATAGTTTGACTTCAAAAATTTAAATACCAAAGCTGTAAATAGTGTGATGAACTTTGCTGACGATACCCGAGCTTGAAATGTGAACCCAAAATCTATAAAATAGGACAAACATAACACACAGAGTAAGCTAACTTAGCTTAGTAAGTCATAAGCAAATGAATATTCCAATAATATTATCAACTTAATTAAACCAAGCCAAATTATAATATCATAACACATTAAGTCCAAACATATGAAGTTCATATTATATATATATATTTGTATTTACATTCATTCTCAAATAATCACCTTGGCCGAATGCTCATAAACATATAAGCTTGTGTGTTACAACATAGTTTCATATTCATATATTAGATATGAAACCGAATGCATGTAATCATGCACGCATATAACTAAGTTTCATTTCAATGATAATCTTAAGGCCGAATACACTTACCTTGTTTTAAGTAAGCAACAAACTAACTCATACCTGAACGTTTAACTCGTTTAATATATTCAATAACCACATCATCATAAAATCATTTTGGCATAAGCTTATAGTAATTCACCGGCATAAAGCCTGCTAGGCATAAAGCCCGTATCACACATCGGCACGAGGCCTGCTAGACTCAAAGTCTAATTTTATACACCGACAATAAGCCTGCTAGGCATAAAGCTCGATTTAATTCACCAGCAGAAGGCTTGCTAGGCTCAAAGCCCGAATATCACCATTATAAAGCTGTCTCATAAACAATTCATATATCGAACATTTGCATATAATTCATACGGACTTTCAAATGTTATAACTCAATCGAGTTAAATTCAAATACGTTATTTCTATACTTTATCACATACGGCATATTAATTCCAAATCAACATATTAAACTAAGTTACATTTAAAATTAATGATGTTTAATTGCTTAAAGACTTACCTCGGACGATGAAAAATCGGTACAGATCAGCTAGTCAACAACTTTACTTTTTCCCCGATCTAAATTCGATTTTCTCTTCTCTTTATCTAAATTAATATAAATTAAACTTATTAAATCAAATATTGAACCAAATTCATCCAAAAACACACAAACGGGCAAATTACACTTTTACACCTAATATTTCACATTTTTCACAATTTAATCCAAATTGATAAAACACAAAATATGCAAAATCTCACAACAATATAGTTAGGCCGAATATTCCTTATACTCATACTAGTCCATATATTTCATTTATTTCACATTTTAGTCCCTCAATTTATTATTTTTACAATTTAGTCCTAATTATTCAAAATCATCAAAAACTCCAATACAAAACATGTTAATCTAAAACATATCTTTAATATTTCATCATCAAACATCACAAAGAAAAAATATTCATCAATGGCATAACTCAAAAAATTCATCAAAATCAGAAATTCTAGCATGGGTCGGATAGTATTCGAAGCAACGATCTCAAAAACGTAAAAATTATCAAAAATCGAATAAATTACATACCTAATTTGAAGAACACAAGGGCCGAACTTTGAAAACTCTTTCTTTCTCTTTTTCTATGTTATATTCGGTCAAATGGATGAACAAATGCATGGATGTTTTATTTTATGTTTTATTATAATACATATTATTTTACATTTTACTAATTTAACCTCTATAATATAATTAGAAAACCATATAATGGTTGTCTTTTATCGTCCATCATATTATATCATGGGAAAATTGCAACTTAAAGCCTCCATATTAAAAGAACAACCACTATTCGGCCCTTTCACAAATAACCACTAAATTTTCATTTTACGCGATTAAGTCCTTTTACTAAATTAAGCACACAAACAATCAAATTTTCATACGAAACTTTCACACATGCAAATTTGCATATAATAAACACAAAAAATAATATTTAAATAACTTTCTAGCTAGGATTTGTGGTCCCAAAACCACCGTTCCGATTAGGGTCTAAATCAGGCTGTTCCAACTCTCCCCCTTAGGGATTTTCGTCCCTGAAAATCTTATCGGTGAATAGGTTCGGATAACGCTCTTTCATTGTATCTTCTAACTCCCAAGTTGCTTCTTCAACCCCATGTTTATGCCATAGCACTTTCACTAATGGAATTTTTTTATTTCATAATTTTTTAATCTCGCGAGCCAGAATACAAATCAGTTCTTCCTCGTAAGTCAAATCTGACTGAATCTCAATCTCTAATGGACTAATCACATGCGAAGGGAAGGATCTATATCTCCTAAGCATTGAAACATGAAATACATTATGGATCTTTTCTAACTCAGGTGGCAAAAACAATATGTACGTAACCGGCCCAATTCGTTCGATAATCTCATACGGCCCAATAAATCTCAGACTCAACTTGTCTTTACGACCAAATTTGAGTATTTTCTTCCATGATGAGGCTTTCAAGAAGACTTTATCTCCAATCTGAAACTCTATATCTTTCTGTTTCAAATCCGCATATGACTTCTGACGATCTGATGCTACTTTCAGACTTTCACGGATCACCTTCACTTTCTGTTCAGTTTCTCTGATCAAATCAACCCCATGTATCTTATTTTCACTGAGCTCAGTCCAGTATAATGGTGTATGACATTTACGACCGTACAAATCCTCATAAGGTGCCATTTTGATACTCGATTGAAAGCTGTTATTATACGCAAATTCAATCAAAGGTAGGTATTGTTCCCACAAACCTTTAAAATCAAGAATGCAGCATCTTAACATATCTTCAAGTATCTGAATGATTCGCTCGGACTAACCGTTTGTCTGGGGATGGAAAGTAGTGCTAAAATGCAATTTGGTACCTAATGCATCTTAAAGTTTCTTCCAAAAATGTGATGTAAACCTCAGATCTCTATTTGACACAATAGAAATAGGTACTCCGTGTAGTCTCACAATCTGAAAAACATATAAGTCAGCAAGTTTATCGAGCGAATAATCTGTACAAACCGGAACAAAGTAAGCTGATTTAGTCAATCTATCCACAATAACCCAGATTACATCTTTCTTGCTCGGTGTCATCGGTAAACCGGAAACAAAATCCATCATAACTCTGTCCCATTTCAATTCAGGTATCATGATCGGCTGTAGCAATCCAGAAGGTACCTGATGTTTAGCTTTTACTTGCTGACAGACTAAACATTTCGATACAAAGTCAGAAATGTCTCATTTCATACCTTACCACCAATAGTGTTGTTTCAGATAATTATACATCTTCGTACTACCTGGGTGAACAGATAGCCGACTATTATGAGCTTCATTCAAAATCATTTGGATCAATTCTGAACTCCTCGAAACACATATCTGGTTTCTAAATCTCAAAAAGTCATCTGCATTAACTCAAAACTCTGAATCAACATTTGAATCACACTAAGCTCGTTTTTCTATCAACTCGTTATCAGCCTTCTGGGCATCACAAATTTGTTGAACAAATAGTGGTTTTGCTTTCAATTTAGCTGTTATCGAACCATCATCAGACATAGCCATATGCACATTCATTTCACGTAAAGCAAATAAGGATTTTTGACTTAAAGCATCAACAACAACATTAGCCTTTCCTGGATGATAGTCAATTATAAGCTCGTAGTCTTTTAACAATTCTAACCATCGATGTTGTCTTGGATTCAAATCTTTCTGAGTCATCAAGTATTTCAGGCTTTTGTGTTCAGAATAAACATGACATTTTTCACCAAACAGATAGTGACACCAAATTTTCAATGCAAATACAATAGCTGCCAACTCTAGGTCGTGTGTCGGATAGTTCTTTTCATGTGGCTTTAACTGTATTGAGGCATAAGCTATTACTTTTCCCCCTGCATCAATACACAACCTAAACAATTTAAAGATGCATCACTTTAGATAACAAATTCTTTACCCGATTCTGGTTGAACTAGCACTAGAGCTTCGGTTAAAAGGGCTTTCAACTGATCAAAGCTTTTCTGGCACTTTTCTGACCACTCAAACTTAACATCTTTTTGCAATAGCTTGGTCATCAAGATTGCAATCATCGAGAACCCTTTCACAAATCATCTATAATAACCAGTAACTCCTAGAAAACTTCAAACTTCAAACATGTTTCTCAGAGGTTTTCAGTCAAGTATTGCTGAAATTTTGCTCGAATCAACTCGAATACCTGATGCTGAAATAACATGTCCCAGAAAGCTAACTTCGTGTAACCGGGACTCACATTTACTAAAATTTGCGTACAACTATTTTTCTCGCAAAGTCTGTAACACAAGTCTCAAATGCTCGATATGTTCTGTTTCATCATGGGAGTAAATCAATATATCATCAATGAACACAACCACAAATTGATCTAAATCCTGCCTGAAGATCCGATTTATCAAATCCATAAAAACAACAGGTGCATTAGTAAGTCTGAACGGCATAACCAGAAACTCATAATGTCTATACCTCGTTTGAAAAGTAGTTTTTAGGGCTTCAGAGTCTCTGACTCGCAACTGATAATAACCCGATCTCAAATCTATCTTCGAAAACACTGAAGCCCTTTTCAACTAATTGAACAGGTCGTCAATCCATGGCAACGGGTATTTATTCTTTATAGTCACCTTATTTAGCTGGCGGTACTCAGTACACATTCTCATAGTTCCATCTTTCCTTTTCACAAATAGAATTGGCGCACCCTAGGGAGAGAAACTCAATCGTACAGAACCTCTATATGTTACTCTTGCAATTGTGCTTTCAACTTTTTTAATTCAGTAAGTGCCATCCGATATAGAGCTATTGAAATCAGAGTCGTCCCCGATAATAACTTAATACCAAATTCTACCTCTCAAATAGGTGGCAAACCTGGCAATTCTTCAAGAAACACATTCGGATACTCGCACAAAACTGGTACGAATTCAATCTTCTTTTCAGTTACTTTACAATCAAGCACATAAGCAAAGTAAGCTCCACAACCTTTTCTCACATACTTCCGAGCTAATATCGAAGATATTACTGCTGGTAAACCACTCAAATCATTAGACTCAATCTGAATAATCTCGTTGTTCTGACATCTCAAATCAATGGTCTTTCTTTTGCAATTAACAACAGCATTGTGTAAAGTTAACCAATTCATACCTAAAATTATATCGAACAAGTCAAAAGGTAACAACATCAAATCGGTCGAAAAGCATGAATCTCGAATCATCAACGAGCAATTTTTACATACTTTATCAACCAGAACACACCGGCCCAGTGGGTTTGATACTCGAATCACACACTCAGTAGACTCAACAGGCAAAGTTGTAACGCCTCAAAAATCCTGAACTTTCTTTTCATGATGGTTTTGATAAAAAGGTGTGCTTAATATTTCTAGTCAATTGTTATTTATGTGATAATAGGCCTTGGTTAAGCTTAGAGTTTGAACTTTGGGGTGAAGGAAATTATAGTTTAATAATTAAAAGAACCTTGATGGCAAGTAGTTTGGGTTTTAAATAAATGAAGAAGGAACTAGACACAAGGAGCCTTGTGTTGGAGTGGCAAGTAGCGTCACATGTAGGGCTTAGAGGTGACGTCACATGCATGGCAAGGAGGTTTGGGGTTCAAATCCATCCTTGCTCAAAAGAAGGATTTATTTTTGCTCAATAAATGGCCAGTAGTGGCGTTGGATGTAAACTCTGAAGGGAGTGATCAGAGGAGAAATTTAAGGAAGGGATTAAGGAGTAATCAGGGAGAAAAGTTAGGAGATGAGAGGTGCAGGGAAGTGTTGTCGAATAGGGAATTTGGGGATAGCTAAATTCGACTATAGTATAAATAGGTGCCAATTTTGGGGATACTAGGGGAATGCCGAAATTGCTTCTTTTCCTTTAGCTGAATTCCTTATTTTTTTTGTGTTACCGAAACACTTTTCTCTCAATATGCTCAGAAGCAAAATTCCTTGTTCCTTGCTTACCGATTTTCCATTCTTTCTCTTATTATATTCTCTTTTTATTTACTTTTGGCTTTAGCCGATTCCTTATTCTCTTCTTCTTATTTGTGCCGAATAACCCCTTTCACCATACAAATCTCAAAAGCTGAATACCTCTTTGGCTGAAGACCCTCTGTGCTGCCATTACTCCCTCTACTTCCCCCGATTCTTGTGTAAGTGCTTTGCTCTTTCAGTCAGTTTAGGCTTTTGTTTGTTCATATTTTCTTTCAATAAAATTCCCTTTTCCATTTTTATATTTATTTCTTTTTCCACCATTATCATGGGCCACTAAAACCTATCTAGCCGAAGGTTGTCAATATTCCCCAAAAAGGGTTCTTGAGGCCTAGAATCCGTACTTAGCCTTCTCACCAAGTATTCATCGTTTCTCCGCACTACGGACTGATGTTTCCGTCCATGGCCCTTAAGAAGTAAGCTTTTTAGCATATGTAAAGGCGGCCGCTTTGTATGTTTTAGAAGGATTGCACAATCGATTCATTAACTTACTGCGTCAGAGGTTGGCGAACCAAAGAGACAAAATGGCATGGGATTCGCCATTGAGAAGCGTTGATCTAGCATAAATTACTGGCTAGAGTCAAGTTCCCTAAAAATCATAAGTCTAATCTCTGGAGCTGGTGGTCGTAGGCGTCCTCTTCCACTATAACTGGCTTACTTGAGTTGAGAAGGGTTATTTAAAAGCTGAGGATTGAACCCAAAGCGGAATGAGACAACTAGAGGCTGGAATCTACCAATAAGAATTTCTTTTCCTTCAACTCTCTTTATTATTTTTATTATTTTTGTAATCACAATTTCAGTCGACTTTAGATTCTGTTTTTTTCATTTTTTTCCAAATCAAATCTTTAATTCTGTTATTTTTATTTTTATTCTGTCACGTAGGTTTTCTTGGGCACGATTCTGCCCAGGATTTCGAGAAACAAGCATTCGTATAATCCAGTCCCTGAGAATTCGACCCTACTTCCCCTTTACTGTTATTTTTACTATTTTACAGGGAATAGGATATTTTTGGTGCTCTTAATGACACATCAAATTTTGGCGCCGTTGCCGGGGATCGGTAACGTACTAATATTATTTTTTGTTTCTTACGACCAGATCTACTCCAGGAACTCTTGCGTTTGATTGAGAGATTGAAAATACTGCGAGAGCTAATCGCAAGGAAACAAAGCTAAGAAAAAGGCAGTCAGCGGTGGTTGGAACTCAAAGCAATCCACCGCCAGAAATTAGAATCAACGACGAAGCAGAGTCTAGGGTTAACGAAAACCCTACTCAAACTTTTGAAGGCGAAAAAGTAGAAGTTGATTCCCCAAAAGAAGTGCTTAACGCTAGGGTTGACGTAAACCCTAATTTAGCACCTCAACCTATGGCTCAGACAATTAGGAACAGTCTTTGCTCCAGTACTTTATGAAGGCTTGAAACGCATGGAGATGAATATGGTAGGTGCCGTGAGTGGAGGAGCGTTGGTCAACATGACTTCACAACAAGCAAGAGACTTAATCTCCATAATGGCTGCAAATTCTCAGCAATTTTGAGCCAATCCTGAACCCCCTAGAGGGGTTCATCAGCTAAGTAATTCAACCTTTGAAGATAAAGTTGATAGAATTGCTAATATTTTGAATTCTCTTGTTGCAAAAAAAGCAAAGACAGCCCGGTTATGTGGAATATGTGCTACCCCTGAACATACAACTGATGTATGTCCTAGTTTGAATGATGATACTATGGCTCATTTAGATGTTGCGGAGAATTTTCCTGGGCCACAACAAAGGCGATACGACCCTTACGCTAACACCTACAACCCAGGATGGAGGGACCGCCCCAGGATGGAGGGACCACCCTAACTTAAGTTATGGGCCCAATCCACGATATAACCAACCATACCAAAATCGGGTTCCACAGCAGCCATAAGATTCAGGTAATTCTCTAGAAACATTGGTCAATAAATTAGCAGCTAATATGCTTGATTTTCAATAGAAAACCGAGGCATCTATAAGAGAATTGACCATGTCAATTGAGAAATTGAACTCTCAAGGGAAGCTGCCGTCACAAACAGAACCTAGTCCAAGACAACACGCAAATGCAGTGACGTTGCAAAGTGGAAAGGTACTAGAACCAATTCCTGATAGGAATCTTGGCCAATAAATCACCCAGGAAAATCCCGAAAGTGACGAACAGGTTCGAGCAAAACCCCCACTACCGAAAATCCAACCTCCATTCCCAGGATGATTAAACTAGTGTCGAAAAGGTAAGGAAGACAAGGAGATCCTTGAAACATTCAGAAATGCCAAGATCAATTTACCACTATTGGATGCCATCAGGCAAATTCCGCGGTATGCCAAGTTCCTTAAAGAACTCTGCACCAACAAACGAAAATTAACAGGTAATAAAAAGGTAAGTGTTGGTGAGAATGTATCTGTAGTGTTACAGAGGAAAATGCCAGTGAAATGTAACGATAGGGGCATGTTTGCAATACCTTGCAAAATAGGCCATTTAGGAATTAAGAAGGCTATGTGTGATTTAGGGGCCTCCATAAACGACATGCATTTTTCCGTTTATGAATCACTTAACACGGGTTTTTTGACAAAGACAGGTGTTATCATTCAGTTGGCAGATAGGTCCATTGTGCATCCCGAAGGAGCCCTCGAGGATGTATTAGTCAAAGTCGATAGCCTTATCTTCCCTGCAGATTTTTATGTGATAAAAATTGATGAGGATAACACTCCTGGGTCTTCAGACATCTTGTTGGGACGACCTTTCCTTAGTACTGCGAATACTAAGATTGACGTACGAAGCGGAACCCTCACGATGGAGTTTGACGGAGAGATTGTGAAGTTTAACATTTATGACACTATTAGTCACCTAAGTGAAGTCTTGGATGTAAACCGTGTCGACATAATTGACTCATCAGTAGAAAAAACTTTTGAGTCATATTATGGAGATAAATCTAAAATGATGTTTGGTGATTTTTAATCTGTTAATAAATTATTGGCTCCCATGAATACTAAACTTCTACCTTCTATTATGTAGGAACCAGATCTGAAATTAAAACCGCTTCCCGAACATCTCAAATTCACATTTTTG
Organism: Gossypium hirsutum; assembly: GCF_007990345.1. Classification (NCBI taxonomy): domain Eukaryota; kingdom Viridiplantae; phylum Streptophyta; class Magnoliopsida; order Malvales; family Malvaceae; genus Gossypium; species Gossypium hirsutum. The sequence goes on from NC_053435.1 coordinate 62,428,610, forward strand.
GAGAATGATGAGACCATTGCTGACTTTAAAGGGATCAACCCGTTAGAGGAAAATACGGAACCAAAGAAAGGGGCACAAGGACGATTAAACCCAAATATGGTGGACGTGTTAAAAATAAGAATTTCCAAGCTCATAAGAACGAAAGAATTAAGCTGGAACAACCCTAATACTAGTTGGGGCGTCAAGCTAGCAACGTTAAACAAACGCTTATTGGGAGACAACCAAATTTTTATTTTTATTTTTATTTTAGTTTATTTTATTTTTATTTATTTTTTCTTATTATTTTCTTATTTATTATTTTCAAATATTAATAAAATTCTCTTCTTTTGTCTAGGTAAACCGAAGCAATAATAAGAAGAACTCATTACAATAATACACGGACGATAGTAACTACACGGGGAGTTCTTCTAAACTTTTCTTCTACCTATTTATTTATTTATTTCAAATCGAGGACTATGTGTTTTAAGTAGGGGGAGACATTCCTCATTATTTTTGTCATTTTAGATGCTGATTTGGTTTTTGCTACCCATATAATTTTTTTTAAGAATATTTTGCCTCTTTTCATGACCAAGATTTTGACCAGGAATTGCCTACTGTTTGCCCCACAAGCATAATTCTTGCCTTCTAAGGAAGTTATGATTTTCCCCATAGTTGATGCCATCTCCACTATTTTATTTTTATTAGGCTAAAAATAATTGTGATTAATAGAGTTAACTCTATCTTGCTTTTCGTAGAATCGATCAAGTTTAATATAAAGTGAACACTTAAAATGATTGCATGCTTAATTTATGTTCATGGCTATTAGGTGATTATTGAAACTTGTTCTTGACACTTAAATTGTTTTTCCTGAGTTCTCAAAATGTTAATTTCATTTAATTGTTAATAAATTTTTCCATGGTTATGAATACAGCTTAGAACGTGACTGACAAAGTAACCGGGGTAGGGTGCTTGGGTTGTCATTCTACTTCGCGTCAAAAGGTTGTGTGACATGATAGTTAAAGCTCCGCTAACTGGAATTAATTCTTAAGAATGCGTTGGGCTGAGTAACCAGGGTGGGGTGCTTGGCTGTCATCACTCTTCGCGTCAAAAGGTTCAACATACATAAATAAATAAATAAATAAAAGAAAAAGAAAAAAGAAAAAAATATATATGTAAATAAATAAAATTTGGGACTAAGGAAGAAACAAAGAGGGTGTCTTGGTAAGTTTAGTAATTCACCTAATTTCCATGAAATAATTCAAATCGATTTTAATTTCTGTGTGTATTAATTAGAAAACTTTTTCTATTTTACTTAAAGCAAACTTAGGGTTCTCTTTATTTTTCATATGCATTTTAAACTAATTCTTATGAAACTTTGGAGTGGTATTTCTTTTCTGGCAGAATCTAACTTTCACAGTAGATAGGAACCATACTTGAGGGCAAGCATGAACTAAGTAGGGGGAATTTGATAATGCTCTACAATAACGTATTTTTATGTATTAAACATGTGTTTATTCTGGGCTTGATCGTACTAATTTAAGCTATTTATGTCTTTTTATTGATTAGGGACTGATTTGGAGGCAAAAGCAAAATTAAGGGACAAAAGTGCGAATTTGGAGACACAATGGGCTGATATGCGACACAGGAAAAAGATTGTGCCAAAAGTGTGAGCATGAAAGATACAAGGACTAAAAACGCAAAAAGAAGAGATTTTATTTTATAAGATTCCATTTTATTTATATTAGGATAATTAATATTAAGATAATTATTAGGATTATTTAATTTTAGGATTTTATTTTAATTATCTTTATTTATCTTTAATTAAATGTATTTATCTTTTTAGAATTTAAGTTAAATTAGACTATCTCCCTAGCACTATAAATAGGGGGTGGGATTCGCCATTGAGAAGCGTTGATCTAGCATAGATTACTGGCTAGAGTCAAGTTCCCTAAAAATCGTAAGTCTAATATTTGGAACTGGTGGTCGTAGGCGTCCTCTTCCACTATAACTAGCTTACTTGAGTTGAGAAGGGTTATTTAAAAGCCGAGGATTGAACCCAAGGCGGAATGAGACAACTGGAGGCTGGAATCTACCAATAAGAATTTCTTTTCCTTCAACTCTCTTTATTATTTTTATTATTTTTGTAATCATAATTTCAGTCGACTTTAGATTCTGTTTTTTTCATTTTTTTCCAAATCAAATCTTTAATTCTGTTATTTTTATTTTTATTCTGTCACGCAGGTTTTCTTAGGCCCGATTCTGCCCAGGATTTCGAGAAACAAGCATTCGTATAATTCGGTCCCTAAGGATTCGACACTACTTCCCCTTTACTGTTATTTTTACTATTTTATAGGGAATAGGATATTATTGGTGCTCTCAACGATGCATCAGTGGCAATGGGTATATGCATGTCCAGGATTGGATCTAGGGAGAGCTTGGTATTTAAACGGTCTTGATGACTCACCTCCTCTTCTCTGGAATCCTATCTGGTGCATAGTATTTGTTCACTTTAGCCAACGAGGACTTGTTAACAGGCCAAGGTAGGTAATAAACCCATAATAAAGAGAAATAACTGAAAATGCCCCTAAGGGCGAAAATGACTAAAATACCCCTATGTGTGGAATGTAAGATTTATGGATGTGCATGTGTACCTGCTACATTCATATGATATTCTGTTTAGGTTATATATGGGTTGGGAATTATGGAACGGAGGAAGTATATGAGGATAGCATGGTTGCTTGACGACTGTGGATCCACCGATGGCATTTTAAGCCCAATATATGATTGGCAGATTTGCTACAACGTCAGGTAATACTGCAACCGGGCTACCATTGGAGTGTATCAGATGGGTGGGTCGATATTTATATCCCCACATGGAGTGTATCGGGGGATTGAGATGGTGTGTAGCGGTTGGATGGGTGGGATTCGTGCATATTTGATTGCTTTACTTCTGTTCTGATATTGAATTGGGCTCAAGCCCAAAAAGACTTGCTATTGCATGCTTTCCTATTTTCCGAGGGTTGTACACACTTAGTTTTTGAAAACTCACCCCCTATTTTATTTTCTCAGGTGACCCTTAGTAGGTGGTTCGACGGTTGGAGGGACTTCGAGGTGGTCAACTAGCATGATGACTTGGACTTGTTTTCTTAAACATATAATTTTTAGTATTTAGTCTGGAATGTAATAAGGCCTTTCCTTTGGTTATTATTTCAAATTAGGATTATTATTATTTTTATACTTTATATTTGTTAGAAGTAGAACATGGTTTTCCTAAACCATAACTGTTTTTAAATACTATGTTTTCGCAACTCAATTTTTAAAGGACAAGTTTTCATAGATCATCTGTTTTAAATAAAGCTTCTGCAACTGAAAAGAGATTTTACAAAGTAATTATTATCATACAAGAAGGAATAGTTTTTTTTTAAATACACCTCGCTTTGAAAGCAACAAATACAAGTTGGGATTTTACTCAAGGTTTTTATTTCAAAGAAGGGTTTTCAATGAAAACAAGGTTTTGGATAAAACACTTCAATGTGACACACTGGATCTGGCCATAACGTCCGGGTCAGTTTTCGGGTGTTACAAAAGTCTTACTAGATACTAATGTTTCACACAAATAAGAATGACTTGAACTAGGATTAATCAATGCAATAACACTAGTATCATAAAGAGTGAAAGTACCGGTAATAACATCTGGGGAAGAAGCATCCTCACGAGTGCTATAGCATATGCTCTGGCAGGTGCACGAGCCTCAGGTCAACTGCTGTATCTTTCATCCCTCTCTGACTACCACCTACATTACTCGAATGCCTGGGTGGTGTGCCTTGTGCTGACATATTACCTAGTCTTGCATTTTGAACAGTGTTTTGCTCGACTAACATCGGACAATTTCGGATAAAGTGATCCATCGATCCACACTTAAAACAAGACCGATCATGAAATCTACAATCTCCAGAATGCCATTTACCACAATGCTTGCACTCGACTTTATTCTGTTGAACATTGCCAACACTAGCTATCGAAGTGGCTCGTGAACTCACAGGGGGTCGGTCTCGATCTCGTCTAGAAAACCCCGCAGTATCTCTAGATCGACTGGAATCATCTCTGAACTTCTTCAATGCTAAGTAAAAAGTCTTACTCAATGATCTTTTACGGGAATCTCTAGCTTCAAAATCAGCTTTTCTTTTCTCTTTCCCGAGCTCTTCAGCTTTGTAAGCTCACTCGACAAGTACCACGAACTCTTTGATTTCAAGTATGCCAACCAAGAATTTAATGTCTTCGTTCAAACCATCTTCGAATCTTTTACACATGATAGCTTTAGTTGAAACACACTCAAGGGCATATCGACTGAGTCTCACAAATTTTCGTTCGTATTCTGTCACAGTGATACGACCCTATTTTAGTTCGAAAAATTCCTTGTGTTTCTGGTCAATGAATATCTAACTGATACATTTCTTACAGAACTCAGTCTGAAAGAATTCCCAGGTCACTCGCCCTTTCGGAACCACCGATACTAGTGTATTCCACCAATGATATGCGGTGTCTCGTAGCAAGGATATAACACATTTTAAGCACTCATCCGAGGTACAAGATAACTCATCAAGCACACGGATAGTATTACCAAGCTAGAATTCAGCTCGCTCAGCATGATCATCATCAGTAGCTCTGAATTCTTCAGCCTTGTGCTTTCTGATTTTATTTACAAGAGGCTTGTTAAATCTCATCGGATCAATCATCAGAGGTACCACATGTATCGGAGATGGATTATTCGAGGGTAGAGCCTGTTGTGTAGCCGGGTTAGTTCGGATATATTGAGTGAACCACTCATTCATCATTTGATAGAAGGCTTCTTTAGCCTTCCCCTCATGACTACTCGAGATCGGTCGAGATTCAACTGGCGCTATCCCATGCATGGGAGCAGGTGCTACACTCTTGACATCATCAGCTACAGCTCTATCGGGATCCATTTACTATACGAAAACACATTTTCAAATGTCAAAAGTCATCACACTATCGCAGTAAATATTATGGCATGTATAGCTAGACTTACACATGCTACGTTAGTCCTAGAATCGACTAAACTATAGCTCTGATACCAACAAAATGTAACACTCCTAATCCTTATTCGACACTTGAATGGGGTTACGAGGCATTACCAAATAAATACAAATTAAACTGACTTTTCTTACATTTCATACCATCAAGAATATCAAAGCATTAAAAACTTATCAAAGTCAAATTTTCGTAATTTACTATTTACAATTTCAATTACATTAATCATAATTCCCATGTAGAAATGATCATACTTTGCTGAACGGATATTGCAAATAAGCACATTCAAAATTTCAACTAATTCAATTCAAACAATATCAAAACTCAAATGATCATGTTCCATAATTATCAATTTCGAACCAAAACTTGTATTTATATATATAACCATGTTCACATTTTTAAAAATTCTCAAAGTTCGTTTCTCTATATCAATCACCTTGATGCCATTTTTATAAATAAATCATATTCCATTATAACACATAACTGTATACACCAATTACATGCCAATTTCCATTTCGTTATTTGTGTATCAAGCAAATGAATTATCAACATCTGCACAAATTCATATTAAAACCAAATGAAATCATATTGCATAATTTAATATACAATTACACATGCAACTTGAGCACACTATAACATGGCCGAATATACTAATATTTCATATATATATAGTACATAACCTACCCTAAAGTTTAAGGCCAAACTTAACATTTGAATACAAGCTAAAACAATCAACCAAACCAATCATGAAACGCATTAATTACTTACCATTTAACAACCGAACTTATCAAACTAATACACAACCATCCATCACTTTAATTATATCACATTACATAATCCCATCATTAACATCTATTATACTAAATACGTATTATACTTATTAACTTTCATAGCCAAATCATGTTACTTAAAACCACACATACATTCAAAATTCCCATCAACGAATTACCAAAACATAACTCATTAAATATTTTAACTAAGATCATATAAGATTAAATTTTAGCATAATAAACAAACCATTTTGGAAGCACACAGTACCTAGCACAACATCACACATACAAGGCACATAACTACATAACCAGGGTGAACACGAACCAAACTTAACATAACTGAATTTAAAATCAAGCCATTTGCGAATGGCTATTATACAAACCAAAATCAAACATTTCCAAAACACTTTCTAGCCTATACATGCCATAGTTCAAGTTCAAAAATTTAAATACCAAAGCTGTACATAGTGTGATGAACTTTGCTGATGATCCCCAGGCTTGAAATGTGAACCCAAAATCTATAAAACAGAACAAACACAACACACAGAGTAAGCTAACTTAGTTTAGTAAGTCATAAGCAAATGAACATTCTAATAATATTTTCAACTTAATTAAAATATATATATTTGTATTTACATTCATTCTCAAATAATCACCTTGGCCGAATGCTCATAAACATATAAGCTTGTGTGTTACAACATAGTTTCATATTCATATATTAGATATGAAACTGAATACATGTAATCATGCATGCATATAACTAAGTTTCATATCAATGATAATCTTAAGGCCGAGTACACTTACCTTGTTTTAAGTAAGCAACAAACTAACTTATACTTGAATGTTTAACTCATTTAATGTATTCAGTTACCACATCAGCATAAAATCATTTAGGCATAAGCTTATAGTAATTTACCAGCAAAAAGCCTGCTAGGCATAAAGCACGTATTACACACTGGCATGGGGCCTACTAGACTCAAAGTCTGATTTTATACACAGGCAATAAGCCTTCTAGGCATAAAGCCCGATTTAATTCACCAGTACAAGGCTTGCTAGGCTCAAAGCCCGAATATCACCATTATAAAGCTATCTCATAAACAATTCATATATCGAACATTTCAGATATTGCATATAATTCATACGGACTTTCAAATGTTATAACTCAATCGAGTTAAACTCAAATACGTTATTTCTATACTTTATAACATACGACTAACTCAACCATAAATCCGTTAATTCCAAATCAGCATATTAAACTAAGTTACATTCAAAATTAATGATGTTTAATTGCTTAAAGACTTACCTCGAACAATGAAAAACCGGTACAGATCAACTAGTCGACAACTTTACTTTTCCCCCGATCTAAATCCGATTTTCTCTTTTCTTGATCTAAATTAATATAAATTAAACTTATTAAATCAAATATTGAACCAAATTCATCCAAAAACACCCAAACGGGCAAATTACACTTTTACCCCTGATATTTCACATTTTTCACAATTTAATCCAAATTGCATAAAACACAAAATATGCAAAATCTCACAACAACATAGTTAGGCCGAATATTCCTTATACTCATACTAGTCCATATATTTCATTTATTTCACATTTTAGTTTCTCAATTTATTATTTTTACAATTTAGTCCTAATTACTCAAAATCATCAAAAACTCAAATACAAAACATGTTAATCTAAAACATATCTTTAATATTTCATCATCAAACACCACAAAGCACAAATATTCATCAATGGCATAACTCAAAACATTCATCAAAATCAGAAATTCTAGCATGGGTCGGATAGTATTCGAAGCAACGATCTCAAAAACGTAAAAATTATCAAAAATCGAACAAATTACATACCTAATTTGAAGAACACGAGGGCCGAAATTTGAAAACTCTTTCTTTCTCTTTTTCTTTGTTATATTCGGTCAAGTGGATGAACAAATGCATGGATGTTTTATTTTATGTTTTATTATAATACATATTATTTTACATTTTACTAACTTAACATTTATAATATAACTAGAAAACCATATAATGGTTGTCTTTTACCGTCCATCATATTATATCATGGGCAAATTGCAACTTAAAGCCTCCATATTAAAAGAATAACCACTATTCGGCCCTTTCACAAATAACCAGTAAATTTTCATTTTTTGCGATTAAGTCATTTTTATTAAATTAAGCACACAAACAATAAAATTTTCATACGAAACTTTCACACATGCAAATTTACATATAATAAACACGAAAAATAATATTTAAACATTTTTTTACTCGAATTCATGGTCTAAAAACCATCGTTCCGATTAGGGTCTAAATCAGGCTGTTACAAGGTACGAGGCATTACTAGATACATATTCGGACACTTTTAGAAAATATAGGTTATAAAATTTAATTCTAAATTAAAATCGACTAAACAACATCATAGTGTCCCGATTATGGACCTACAAGGTCTAAAACATACATTAAACGCGATCCGCAACTAAACCGAGAACTATAAAAAATTTTAGAAAAATTACTAGGGTTATACCTCACACGGCCTTCTGGAGGCAAAGCACACACCCATGTGCTTAGAGACACGCCCCGTGTCTCACCCGTGTTGAATTATTTGGATTTATTTTTCATTTCGAACCTACAAGGATTTCCACATGGCCAAGCACACGCCTGTGTCCCTTACACGGCCTAGACACCCCCGTGTCATCCCCTGTGTTCAAAAACCTAGACATTCTGTTTACGATGTCATTATTCATTTTGACGCACACGGTCAAGGCACATGCCTGTGTGCTAGGCCGTCTCCTCCACACGGTTGAGAGACACGGTCGTGTCTCTACCCGTGTGTTTACTACCATGCAAACTGACCTAAAATTTTAAGTGCAGGGCATGCACGACCGGGCAACAGCCCATGGGGGCTAACCGTGTGTCACACATGGCCTAGACACATGCCCGTGTGTCTACCTATGTGAACCTTTTTACAGCTATTTTCCAAGCCTGTAGTCACCTTTTGTCATCCATACACATTTAGAGACTTCAATGGTATTTAAAATGGCCTAATTATACTCTTAAACAACCTTGACATAACTCATTGCATGTTAACCTCATCTCATCAGTTTAGTATATGCTAAATTATCCTTTTCGTATTAGGGATTAACATAGCACATTTTACTTTTTACACTTAGGCCATATTATAACCATATACCATTATATGCTATGTCCGCTCTCAAATTATTAGGTTCCATTTCAATCATCCAATAATGATAAACCTTATCATCATATCTCATGAAACATTTAAACATAGACATGCCTCATTGGTAGGTTTACTACCTACATCAATATGATCCATATCTCATGGCCATATACAAAAGAATAAGTATACCATTTAGGCCTTTTCATTGGCTAGCCAAATGAAACATATAACAAAATAACCAAAAATCATATACATGCCATTAAACAAAATGGAAGTATCTATATACCAAAGTAGGACAAGTCGATAGTGTGTTGATTCTCCAACCGTCTTCCAATCTTCACGAGTCCACGAGCTCTGTAAGACAAGGGAAAGAGAAGGGGGTAAGCATTTATATGCTTAGTAAGTCTGGTTAACTGGAAAGTAAACTTACCGGTTAATTAGCATACAACCATATTAGGCACTAATTCTAGCAAGCATGAAATAGTTTCCCTATCACATGCACTCATTCATCAAGTTAGTCTCATAACAATACATCATGTCATTAGTCTTAGATGAGCTCATCAATTCACTATCTCCATTTCTATTTCTCCAGTTAATCCTGTTGTATTTCTTAGAAATCTCAATGGATAGCCATTTACAGTCAAGTCATACAAGTGATCATCTTGAGTACGCACTCTCGTAAACCTTGTATCTTACAGCGGGATTACCAATTTAGGCTAAATCCCCCGTAGTAGTAACTCATAGAGCAATGTCAGGATTAACAGTCCAGGCTAAATCCCTTTTTTAACGACAATTGCTCTCATAAGCTCAGATCTGAATTGCCAGTCTAGGCTGAATTCAGTCCTCAATCGGATTACCCGTCCGGGCTAAACCCTTAATGCACCCATATTCTTCGGGAGGCTCGATCACTCAAGGAACAGCCGTTCGGTCTAGATCCTTTCTATTTTGAGATCATCGGATTACCCGTCTAGGCTAAATCCTTTTCTGCAACACATGCAGGATCTCATGTCATGTAAGCCATAATTTATCCATCGGATTTCCTTTTATATTTCAACCGGGACATTTATCATTTTTCCTTTACACAAGCACATTCATAAATTATCATGTAATGAATATCTAAATTTTCATACACTTATTAAGAGTTTACTTCGGGTTATATGAGCTTACCTGGTAATTGCTTCTGTTTCGTATTTCGGCTATTCTGAAACCTTTCATTTTCCACGGTCTACCTCTGGAATTGTTCCTTGGGGTCTATATCAATAAAATTTGACTATTAATACATCACATTTTTCATTTTAGAATTTAAAACTCACCCCCGGGCAAAATGACCAATTTGCCCCTAATGTTTCACACTTTTACAATTTAGTCCCAAGGCTCGTATAATGAAATGCACGAAATTTCTAAGCTACCCAAGCTTAGCCGAATATTTTTGTTATCTATAGCAGCCCACATTTTCTTTCTTTTCACATTTTTCTACCCATTTTCACAACTATTACAAAATGGTCGCTTAAGCCATTTCCATGAAAAAACTACTTAGTAAAAGTTGTTTACTATCCTTTAAACTCTCATATTCCTCCATAAATCATCAAAATACAAACATCTCATGCATGGGTAAATTTTTGAACATGAACCCTAGCTTGAAATATGGGTAGAAATAGAGAGAGCATGTTACGAGGATCTAAACAATACAAAGAACATAAAAAACGGGGCTAGGGAGCACTTACTATTGAGCTTGAAAATGTTGAAAACCCTAGCTATGGAGACCCTTAGAATTTCGACAAAATGGATAAGAAAATGAGTTGATTTTAGCTTGATTTTTCCCTTTTTATTTAGTTTCTAACTAAATGACCAAAATGCCCTTCCTTACTAAACTTTCAAAATTTTCCATGCATGCCCATTTTTGTCCAAAAACTTAGAAATTGGGCAAATTAATCTTTAAAGACCTCTAATTAATAATCCATAGCAATTTCATACTAATTTCTTCTAGAACCAAAGTTTTTTAATTTATTCAATTTGGTCCTTAATTTCCAATTGGACACTTTACACATAGAATTTCTTCATGAAACTTTAACACATGCTTATTTTCATACCTTAGACCTCATAATGATCATAAAATAATTATTTTAACATTAAATATTTGGTCCCAAAACCACTATTCTACTAGGCCCTAATTCGGGATGTTACATAGCTTTAAGGGCTTCTTTATCTAGAGATTGCCAAAAATGTGTCCTTTTGATTAAGTAATCGTATAACACCCTCGACCTAATCCAATCTACTGGATCCAAAACTCGGGTGTTACATCCTTCTTATAAGTGTAATTTTTTTTCTAATTCATTGATGTAAATGTCTATCTATGAGTGTAACACAATCTATTATGCCGTACATTGTATGGTTTCATTTACATTTCATTATAATAAAATTCTATCGACTTCTATTCTATCTCTTATGTTGTTGAGTACGTATTGGATTGCTACATAATGAATTTATGTGCGGACTCAAACACACCATTTTCCTTTCTCTGTATGCATAACAACCCTAACATCATCTCTCGATGCATATTCCTTTATAGACCTAAAAATAGAAACAACCTTTGTAAGTTCGCAAGAATTTAGTAAGCTAAACCTTAGAATACCTTTTTCATTTATTCTACGTTGCATATGTTATTTTGCACATCCTTGGGGTATTTCTTGACCTTTGTTCCTTCTTTGCCAAGTACAATACTGAGGCTACAAACTTTTTTTCTCCAAAACCATTTCCCCCTCTCTTAAGCATACTATACTTAACATCTATTTACTTTCTATATTATGTCTTCAATATTACCTTAATATCAAACTTAATATCTTTTCCATACTTACTAGTGTAACAAACCAAATATTGGTGAAATCAGAACAGTGGTTTCGGGACCACAAATCTGATCCAAAAATAAATTTTTATTTTATTTTATTATATGGTCCATATTATGATATAAATGTCATGTGAAAATTTTGATAAGAAAAATTTATCGATTATGTGCTTAATTACGAGAAGGACCAAATCGCATAAAATGAAAAAGTTGAATCCTAGTAGCTAGAAGGATTAAATAGCTATGGAATTCAAAAATTGAAGTCCTTATATGGTAACTAGACCATTAACGAAAAGTTAGTAGATATTTTTGGATGATTCATCCATGGAAAATTAGAAAATGGCTAAGGACTAAATTAGAAATCAAAATTATTAAAAGATGATAAATTATTAAATAGAAATAAAAATCATTTTTATCATTTTCTTCCCAAAAATAATACATGGAAACCCTAGGAGAGAGAGAAGAAACTTTCATGGCCAAATTGGATTCGAATAGACCAAATTCGGAGCTAGAACGAGGAAAGAGAAAAATATCGGATTAGTAGATTTTACGTACACGAACATTGTCGAGGTAAGTTCGTGTAACTAAAGATGGGATTGGGTCAGCGGTGCAATGCAGTGTGGTGTGTTTAGCTTACTTTTTGTCTCACACTATAGTATCACTACAGTATCTAATCTCACCGCCACCGCTATTTTTACACTAATCGCAGGTAAATGCACCGCCCATCCAAACTCACCATAAATTATGTTTATTTACATGCTTGCATTGATTGTGTTTATGTAAATATGAATGTCATAAATATGTGAAATGATTACATATCAGATCAAGCCCGATAAATAAAAATGTTTAAATTAAATGATAATGCCGATAGATGATAAAGGATAAACGATGAAAATGTTACTTGTATGCTTGAAATGAATGAGGAATGTGTTTATTTGAATTATATGGATGATATGAATGTATGGAATAGTCACATGCCCGATAATGCTCGAGAAAAATATTTAAATCCCGGTTGAATAAATAAAAAAATTGATGGATATGTGATTTCCCGAAATGAATGAGGTCTTACATTTGTTGCTAACGGGATTTAACTCGGTCGAGTAATCCTATTTACTTCATTACAGAAAGGATTTAGCCTGGACGGGTAATCCTAATATAAGTCCTCTCGAGCATATGTTATGGATTGGATTTAGCTCGAACGGCTAATCCAGATCAAGCTTCTTAGAGCAAATGTCATGAAAAAAATTTAGCCTAGACTAGCAATCCTGTTGTATACATGTGTGGCTCAAGAATGTACTCTCTGAAATAGTACCTTATGGGTACCATTGAATATGAATTGACGGATCCTAATTTGTACACCTTGAGATTACTACCTGTGTATCCATCGATATTTCAAATAAATTCAACGGGTGACAATTCCAGACATGAGAAGATATGAATAATAAAATGAGTTATTACACATGTCTGTCTGCAATAGAAGAAAATGATGTTGCATGACAAGTGATATATGGAAGTATGAGATGATGATATTTGTACATGGAAATTATTTGATGAGAATGTTCATCCTTGATTATAGACTTGAACACCTTGAGTGTACTACTACTTGTGTAACTGTGATATTTTGAGTGATATGAGTAAAGTTCTGACATGAAATAATCTGAACTCGAGATGAACTATTATGAAATTATACTTGTAATGAAAAGAGATGATTTATACATGTTAAATGAATACATGTTGTGGAAAGCATATGTGCATGGAAACTTGATTGTTGTTGAGCCCATATATACTTTGATATTACTATGGAATATATGACTAACAAAGGTAATGAGCATGTGTGTAGGGCTTGAGGTCAAATTAATTGAATATGCCTTACATAGTTACCTCAAAATAGAATGAATGGTAAGCTAAGTACCATGTTATACGAACTTACTAAGCATTTTATGCGTACTTAGTTTTATTTCCCTGTTTTAGAGTAAATCAGAAGCTTGTTGGATTGGAAGCTTGGCAGAGATTTCTCACACTATCCATCGGCCCATGTGGGTACAATATGACAAAACAATTATGGTTACAATGGCATGTATAGTTTATATTGGTCATATTGGCATGTAAATGTAAATGTAAATGATTATTGTAATCTAGCCATTGGAATGGCTAGTGATGATTATGTTTTGGTACATGTATACATATGTATTTAAGTTTATTTTATGGAGATAACATAAGTGTTTAATATTGATTGATTGAGAAAGGTAAAATGAGTATGCTTATAAAAGATAAGATTAAAAGCATGAATGCATGTAGCAATATATCATGTTAGATGTTATAAATTGCTTGAATTCAATGCTTGGATTGGTTGGTAACTGGATGTAAGTTGGTGCGGGAATTTGGTAAAATTTTGGGTCAGAAATGAAGCTAGAAGTGACTTTATTTTGTCCACATGAGCAGACAAACGGGAATGTGTCTAGACCGTGTGTGACATAGGGCCTGGTACATGGGCATGTGGTTAGGCCGTGTGTCTCCTGTACCTTAAATTTGAGAAAATAGAATGCTCAAAATTGAGCAGACGGGCAGAGACATGAGCGTGTGTCTCAGTCGTGTGTGCTACACAGCCTAGAACACGGACGCGTGTCTTGTCTGTGTGAAACCTGCACTAATTTTGAAAGAATTTAACTAACAACATTGCCTAGCACACGGGCGTGAGGCACGACCATGTGCACAAGTCAGAGAGTTACACGAGGTAAGACACGACATACAGCACGGGCATGCCCCAGGGTCATAATGGCGTGTCCTTTGGACCACACGGGCATGTGAGCCCTGTAACTTGGAAAAATTTTGAAATTTTGACAAAAATTCTTAGGGTTCCCGATTAAGACCCGATTCAAATTTAATGTTCATGTTGGACCTAAAGGGTCTATTTAAGGGACATTATGAATGATTTTGAAAAATGAATAGTAATTGACTTGAAATATCTGCGAATGTTCTGAAAAATTTTGGTAACGCTCCGTAAACCTGTTCCGGTGACGGATACGGGTTAGGGGTGTTACAACTAGTCTTATCATTATCTTTGGATGGGGTAGACTATGTCAAATACTTAGCTCAGAATTCGCCTCGATATTCCTTACTTCAATGCATTCTCTATTCTTACTTTCAAGACAATTTGCCTAGCTAAATCAAGCTACTCCTTAACAGCTTAGTATGTAAGATCGTAGATCTTACCATAACAAGGGGCATCTCAGAGCCTAGATCCATATCTTCAACTTAGCTCGAAGTAGAAGAGGAATTCTCTCTGTTTCTCCCATTTCTATAAACATAGATTACTTCTTCCCCATTTCTTACCTGGGTTACCTTAATATTTTACCTTTATCCCTATGGATATTTGACACACATCACAATCCTTACAATCCACCAGATAAATAGTTGATAACTATAAAGAGACATGTACGGGAATAATATATTTACATAACATACCCTTTGTCCTTAATCTATCCTTTTTTTGTAGTCATTACGTTATAACGTAGCTAGTATCTTAACTAATTACACTTGGCGCTTCATGCCTTCTTGGCACAACCCTATTATCTGAGTTTCCTTAATACCTTACTAAAATACTATAACACCCCTCACTCGTATCCAACGCCGAGACAGGGTTCGAGGTGTTACCGGACTTAAACTCAACCAACTACATAAAACCGGGCAGTAAAATTTTGATCAATTCAAAACTTTTCATTTCACATACATTTTGTCCCTTAAACGGGCTCACGAGGCTCAAAACATGCATTAGAGACGATTCGGGACTAAACTGATAACTTAAGAAAAACTTGGAAAAATTTCATGCTTTAAGGCTCCACACGCCCGTGTGAGTATAGAGCACACGTCCGTGTGCTAGGGACACGCCCGTGTCCCGAGCCCATGTTCAAAAACCTGGACATTTTGCCAATTTGGTCATGAACAAATTGAAACCACACGGCCAAGGCACACGCCCGTGTCTTATGACTGTGTCCTTCACATGGCTGAGACACATAACTGTGTCTCTTGCCCGTGTGCATACTACCATGCATATTGACTTGAAAAACTTAGGTGCAGGGGACACACGACTGGACAACACGCCCATGGGGGCAAACCGTGTGTCACACATGGCCTAGACACACGCCCGTATGTCTACCCGTGTGGACAAATACAAGGCTATTTTCCAAGCCATTTTATCACCCTCACAACACATGTATGCATACTTATACAATACCATACAACATGGAAAAGTTAGGCACTTATACATTCCTAACATGTCATGACCATGGCAATTTCACATGCAACCAAATCATATATTTTACCTTCTTCATCTTTACCACATTGATGCTATAGCTACAACATGTCATCAAACCTCATTTTCATCACTAAGCATTCATGATCACATCCACATACCATTCATACCAAGCCATTAAAGACTCTTCATAAATAAATAGGTTTACCAACCCTATAATAAAAATAAGCCAATACATTTGGCTAAAGCAATATCACATACTCAAATATTTAAACTCCTATACATGCCATAGACTCAAAGTACTTGAAACCACTTACACCAATAGAGATAGCTTGACAGTGTGATAATATCTTCGATGAACTCCAACCCGAGCTAACCTGGCAACACTAGAGAACATGGGAAAGAAAGGGGGGTAAGCTTTACACTTAGTAAGTTCATATGAAAACAATAAGCAACTCATTAACATGCTTTTATCAATATTCCCAACCTATTCTCAAGTTCTTGTTAAGCTATTTTCTTGTACAATAGTCAATAAAATATTTATATCTGGAGCTACAAAACTCCAAATTAATTTCTGTTAATTTTCCTTGAAACTAGACTCATGTACCTTTCTATCATACAATTTCCAGAATTTTTGGTTTAGCCAAATAGTACAGTTTATTCCTTAAATTTACCCCTGATTCACTATCTGACAGTTCTGACCCTTTTGCACTAAAGTTTAGTTATCTCATGGCATAGGATTCCAACAATGTTCCCATCTATTATCTTGAAAAGAAACTCATTAAGGATTCTAAGCATATAAATTATAAATCATTAATATTTTTGTACAATTTATAATGATTTTCTCAAATCAGAATAGGGGATTTCAAAGTCATTCTGACTCTATCTCACACAACTTCAATTATCTTATTATAGGAAATTATTTTGCTTACATGGTTTATTTTATAAGAAACTAGACTCAATAAGCTTTAATTCCATATTTTATTCAGCCTCTAAATCATTTTTCGTTATTTTTAATGTATTTTTAAATTTACACCATTACAGTAGCCCAAAACTGTCAAGGCTAATTTACTCATTCACAATTATTGTCCACCAAATTAATACAACATCATTTCATCCATCATGGTAAGAACACATAGCTATGCATCATAACTATGGACCCATAATCTCAATGTCATCAAGTATCAAAGACTTAATCCAAATCATGTCATTTTCATAGTACTCACCAAATACTATATACATCATAGATTTTCACATATCAAGGCATTACTCGTAAGCTTAGTGTACATACTTGTACAACTTGTAACATAACTCAAGTACATACTCACCAATGACTTACCTCATTAGAACCATTATATATCATGGTATTATCGTGAGTTTAGTGTACATACCTGTACCAACTTGTAATAAAGTATATAATCATACCTATTTTAACATGCCCTCCTTAGGACTTTCATCACATCATCCATTTCATTACCCGCTAAACACTCGGGATGCTAAAGGATGTTCGAAATTATCATACACTAAATAGAATACCAAAGCCATGTCCCATACATGGTCTTACATGGATCCACATATCATTGCCATATCTCGGATATGGTGATAAACCGTAATTTATACATATTTTTATCCCATGCTAAGCACATTTATGGATGATTTCTCCTTAGATTTGGTGAATTCGGTGCTCCTAATCCTTTAATTTCATGTTTTATAATTAAGAGAGCATAGGAGAATAAAAAGAGCGAGAAACGGGCTGAAAATGGAGAAAATGGGCCAACATGGGAAATCAACACGGCCTGGACTTCCCTACATAGGTAGAGCACACAGCCGTGTCTATTCAACATACTCTAACACGGTTTGAAGCACTCGTACACGGGCGTGTCACTATCGGGCCCAAGTCTAGTTCTAATCGAAAAAGGCATTTTAGAGGGATTTGAGGCATTCTAAAGCCTATTTAAACACACTAGAGGAGGACAAAATGAGGCACACGAAGTAGGAGGCAAGGAATTACTCGAAGGAAGCCAATTGATCCATCTTAGAATCCGGATTCTCCTTCAAGATTGAAGACCTCCCTTCAATTTCCTTCGGGATTTTTGGGTTTCTTTATGTTTTTTTATCATTATTCTGCTGAGATGTTTTCTTTTACACTTATGAACTAAATCCCCTAAATACCTAAGGGGAATGAAACTTAAGATGGATCTTGTTATTATTTTATTAATTATATGATAAATATTTGACTTGTTCTTAATTATGAGTTCTTAATTCTTGCTTTAATATTCTAGGATATTGATTCAAGTATTGATGTGCTTATTCAGAGGAGCAAAAGTCCCTGTCTAAGAGTAGATCTAGCATAATTAAGCGGAGTCGATTGCACCCCTAGACATAGGGCGACATAATTTTGCCGGATTAGGGTGAAACCTAATAAGGGAATCCATAGATCGAGTTAATGCAACACTAGGGGTTTTAATTAGAAAGAGAATTCAATTAATTAACCTAAGGTTAGACGTTGTTAGTCTCGAGAGAGATAATAATATAACTTAGGGATTTCTATGGATGAAGTCAAGAGAATAAATCGTCTGATTCAGAGTCAAATAACAAGTGAAGTCTAGGTGGATTTTTCCTTGGGTATTGTCCAAATCAATCAGTTTTTTCCCAAAAGTATTTCCTTAATTTTCTTCCTGTGCATTCTTAGTTTAGTTAATTAATTTAGATAAAACAAACCCTTTTATTTTTTTAAGCTAGATAATAAAAAGAGAGTTAATACTAGTACTTTTAGTTCCTATGGGTTCGACATTCCGGTCTTGCTATAAACTATACTACTGTTCGATAGGTGCGCTTGCCTTCATCATGATAATAGTTAGTTTTCAAGTATGATCAATCATAAATTTAAAACTTATAACAATTTACATCAATCATAAATGGTCTTATAATAGCACACATATCATCGCCGATGCCATGTCCTAGACATGGTCTTACACTGGCATACATTTAATATGGTGTCATGATACCTGAAATCCTAAGCATTCCTCAGAGTCACCTGGGATTTTTGAGATACAAAGCTATCATCATATTTTCATTCAATCATCACTAGTAAATTCCAATAAAGGCATATATCCACATTTTGTACAATATCAAGTATTAAGCACACGATAATGAAGTTGATAAATTACTTTCATACAAACTTACTCGTTTCAAAGAAACATCATATTCTATCAAAATTCTAATATATTAAATCATACACTTAATGCCATAACAATATGGAATTTTAATTCAAGCATGATATTGCATTATTATTACCATACGAACTCACCTTGACACCAAATTGGTAAAAGAGGCTTAAACATCAATTTCTCATTTTTCCTCGTTCTAAGCTTGAATCTCATTTTTCATCATCTATAACATCACATTTAACTTATTAAAACAATATACTAATCAAATTATCCCAATGACACATTTTTGCAAAATTTAAATTTTGCCCCTATACTTTGCCATAATTACCAAATTACCCCTAGGCTTGAAAAATGATTTTTATCACATTTTCTTACTCATTAAGCCTATACAAACCATTTTCATAACTATAGCAACTCACAAATTCAATTATTTCACCCATTTACAACTTGTTTTACCACTTTGCAAAATACCCCTTTTTAGGTGTTTTTATGCAAACTTCTTTCACAAAAGTTGTTTATAACACTACCAAGACTCATATTCTTCCATAAAAACTCAGAAAACAACACATATACTTTCATGCAAAAACCCTAGACTCTTAATCATTTTGCAAAATAGTCCCCTTATTTGAAAGTTGATGCTTTAGGGGTTCCAAAAATGTATGGGAGTTTCTTTGCTAAAATTTGCCAGCTTCAAAACCCTTTCTTTGCTGCCATTTTCATTGAAAGGGAAGCAGAAAAATGAATGAAAATGACAATTTTTTTTTCTTTATTCAATTTTATTACCAAAAAGTCATTCAAATCCCATAAAATATGGCTTTTTGACCAATCTTGTCTCCCTTGGCCGACCATCACACTTTCAATGGCCAAATTTCACTTTAAAGACCCCCAATTTAAGATACAAAGAAATTTAACACCTTTAGGCATCAAAACACAACTTTTACCTTTTACGCGATTTAGTCCTTTTTCAAAATTGGACTAGAAATCGCTAAAATTAATATACCAAAATTTTTATGCACCTTTATAAACATGCTATATCACATAAAATAACATCAAAAAAATTTTCTCTGGCCTCGAAATAGTGGTTCCGAAACCACTGTTCTGACTAAACCCAAAATTGGGCTGTTACAAATTCATTTTCGTAATGATTTATTCCTTTCTAAGGCAGTTTCTTTCCATAGTCCAATATTGGTTGCGCATCCACTTCATACACCAATAGCATCAGTAGTGTAACAACCCATTTTCAGTGAAATCAAAACAGTGATTTCAAGACCACAAGTCTGACGTGAAAATATTTATTTTATTATTATTTTAATGTGTACAGTATGTTAGTAGCGTCGTATAAGAATTTTGTTAAGAAATTTTGTCGTTTACATGTTTAGTTTAGTAAAAATGACTAAATCATAACAGGTGCAAAAGCAGAGTTCTAATAGTTAAAGGCATCTATCAACTATGAAATTAAATAGTTAAGGGATTTATGTGGTAATTAGACCATTTTTATATCGAGTGGACATTTATAGACACTAAATAGGTGTTTTTAATAATTTAATACAAAAATTAAGTAAAATAAAGAATAACAAAAGTGTTGTATTCCAAAATGCATCCATCCAATGAAAGTTAAACTTAGAAACTCCATTGAAGAAGTTCCAAGGTTCGGCCAAGTCTCATATGCATGTAAGTGAATTTCGATCCATTTTTAATGATTTTTATGTTTTCGGAATCGTTGTAGCTTAATCTAGCTAGCCTAGGGACTAATTTGAAAATCTGTTAAAAGTTAGGGGTTTACAATAAATGTGTTCATGTGATTTTTAATGTTTGATGGAAGAAAATAAATATTTGTTGATAAATAAACAACTTTTGTAGAGTGATTTTGGTTGAAAATATAAATTAAAGACTTAATTGTAAAATCTATAAAATAGATGATGAAATTATGAAATAATGATTTTTATGAGTTCCTATGGGTTTATATAGAATTCGGCTAGCATAGTATGTGCATGAAATTGCATGAATTTCAATTTATAGGTTTAAGGATTAAATTGTAAATAAGTTAAAATATTAGGGGTAAAAGTGTAAATTTGCAAAATATTGTACTTTTTCCTTAATTGAATAGAATGAATATTGAATGGGTTGAATTTTCTTATTTAGATCAAGTTAAGCCTCGTTCGGATCTAGATCGAGGGAAAGATAAAGTATTAGATTAGTCGATCCTATTTCATTGTTTTTGTGATCGAGGTAAGTTCATATGTTTAAATAGCATTTTACTGTATTTGATTTAAATGCCATTATGTTATTCACCATATCATGTCATGATAGAAATCCAACAATTTTACGACGACTATCGAGTCTAGTTTGAACCTTAGAAATATATAGAATACAAATGACATGTCATTAAGGTTACCATTTTTCGAGTGTTGGTCCAGAATGTCTTACCGATGGCTGAGTTTCGACATTTGTTGTGGATACTGGTTAGCTTGTGTGAGTGGCATCATGTAGCCACATTCTTACCGTAGCTTGTGTGTGACAGCCCAAAATTGACCCTAGCCGGGAAGTGGTTTCGGGACCGCTAAACCGAGTCACCGAAAGGTTTGAATGTGATGTTTATTGTCTAGAATATGTAATCATGAATGTGTAAAAATTTCAAGCTTCGATTTAGTCGATTGCATGTGAATTTAGTCAATAGGACTTATATGAGAAAATTTTAAAATGTGATAGGTCAATGCATGAGGACCTATTAGTGCATGTGGAAGAAAAAGGGGACTTGCATGTCAAATTCCCCCTCCCTAATATGTAGTGGCCGGCCATGCTATAGGTGGAAACATGTCTCCAACATGTTATGCTAGTGATGCATGTTAAGAATAATAAAATAATAAGCATGGTGATTAAATAATGAAAGAAGGGTGATGGAAAAAAAAAAAAAGTACATGGTCTCACCCCCCCTTGTTGCCGTGAATTGAAGAAAGAAAACAAAAAAAAAAAAAAGAGTTCATTCTTGAACATCCTTGGCCGAATAGAGGAAAGAAAGGAAGGGGAAAAAGGCTTGAGAAAATCGGCTATGGTGGTGGTTAGACTAAGGTATGTTTGATGTTGTCTTTGAGATGCATGCATGTTTTAAATAGCCCATGTTTAAACTTTGAATCTTGTTGATAACATGAGCAATCGGTCATGAGAAAGTGCTCAAGGAAAAGGTTGTTGATGAAAGAAATTAATGTGTTAAGGGATTATATGAAACTTATTCATGTTTATATATGTTATATGCAACGAAAATGGTTGATGATTTTGGAGGTGATTAGCTTGAATCGGCCACGGTATATCCATAAACACGATCTATGCTTGTTATGTTACTCATGGTTAAAACAATTCGGCTAGGACATTCGGCCATGGATGGTTGTATTTCTTTGATGTTGTTTTTGATGCCTTAGGGCATTGAGAGTTGATTATAGATGAGGTGAGCTTCTTGATTTAAAAATTTGATGGATGTTAAGCTAATTGGGCAACCAAAGGTTCAATATTTTTGTTATGAGGTCATATGTGCATTCGGCCATGGTCTTTGCTTGAATATGAGAATTGTAATGTGATTTTCCTAAATTGTCTATGAATTTGGTTGTTGATTTCATGGTAATGGTATATTGAATCCATGAGAATTTAGTAAGGTTGCATTCGGCAACTTACTTGAAATTAAAATCGATGTCTAAGCTTAGGTGATTTCGATGATGATATATGTGTGTATACATAAGTATATTTAGTTGATTCGGCTTTGGTAGTTGCATGAGATTATTAGCCGAATATACTAACATACATATACATGTGAGATTGGATTGTAAATATTTAGCAAGGTGGTTAAACTAGTTAAATTATTGATATAGCTCAAGGAGCTAAAGGAGGTGAATCGAGCAAAGGCAAAGAAAAGGTTATCGAGTAGCCGAGTTGGAACCGTCTTACCCAACACGAGGTAAGTCATTAAGCATGTAGTTGGTATTATTTCAATGGTCATAATGTTGTGTATTGATGCTGAATGGAATGAATAAATGTACATATATATATATGCATGTACGTATGTGATGATGAAATTGTTGAATGAAATAAATGAGGTGAGATGTAATGAGTTGTTGATCTCGGCACTAAATGTGCGGGATAACCATTTATGACCATGAGATTGGTGCTAAGTGCGCGGGATTAAATTGTACAGCACTAAGTGTGCGATTCTACTTTGTTGCACTAAGTGTGCGAAATGAATATGATGCACTAAGTGTGCGAATTGACCATGCGGCACTAAGTGTGCGGGTTTGACTATGTAGCACTAAGTGTGCGATTTGATTACGTGGCACTAAATGTGCGAGTTGATTATATAGCACTGAGTGTGCGGGCTCAATATACATTCGTGAATCATTATGGACACTATGTGTGCGACACTATTGAGCTGATCGCGGACAGCGGATCGGGTAAGTGTCTTGAGGACATGGCTAATATGTGCTATGCGTATACTTGGTGTTGAGCTCGGTAAGTTGAACCTATGTGACAACTATACTTGAAGTCACGTACATAAAAATTTATCGTAGGATGGGTGAAAGGCCGTTTTGTGGTTTGATTGTAACGAAAATAAATTGATTTATGAAAATGCTTCAATATCCTATTGATGAGTATATGAATTGTGAAGGCATGAATTGATATGAAATTGAATCGGTAGGTTGGTGGAACTATGGTATGGTTCGGTATGGATGGAGTAAATTGTCTCATTCCATTTTATTCCTCTTGTGATAATGTTATTGATGTATAGTAGAGCATTGCTTATGACTTACTGAGTTATAAACTCACCCGGTGTTTCCTTGTCACCCATTATAGGTTGCTTGGACTCATCAATTTTTGCGGGGTCGGGCCGTCAACGAAGTCATCACATCAGATAGCTAGTTTTGGTACTTTCTTCTTAGTGTGCTTAGAAGATCATTTTGGCATGTATAAGCTAGTACGTTGTGTTTGAATTATGGCATGTAAACTTTAAGCCATGCGAAAATGGCACGAATGTTCGATTGAGTTGGATCGAGGGTAGGCATGAAATGGACCTAGTTACTTTCGTAACAGATGCTGGCAGCAGCAGTGTCATGAGATTGAAAAATCACTAAAATAGTAGGAGTGGAATTAATTGATGAATAAATTATGTAATCGAAGCTCGATGAGTCTGTTTTCATGAGGAAGTAACGAAAAGATCATATGGGCAGTATATTAAGAGATAATCAGATTTTAGTGGGACAGGGCCAGAACGGTTTCTGGATTCCCTGCTCCAACTTTGGAAATTCATTATAAATTAACCAGAGATAATTAGGGGTCGTACCATATATGTGCAGATTCCTCTCTGAGTCTAGTTTCCATAGAAACAAACGGCAACAGTATTGAAGCCCCGTGCAGGGAGATATCCCAGTCGTAATGGGCAAAGGTCAGTGTAGTCGACCCCTGCAACTTGGGGAACTTTGACTAATAAACTGTACTAATTGGCCCAACCAAAAATTCTAGAAAAAAATACATAGATGGGCACATGAGTCTAGTTTCTGGGAAAAATTACGAAACTGATTTTTGAGTTACGAAACTCAAGATATGAATTTTAAAACGACTAGTACACAGATTGGGCAGTGTCTGGAAAATAAATTTTGTAAGAGGGTAAAGCCAGTTAACACCTCGTGTTCGACCCCGATGACGGTTTCGGGTTCGGGGTGTTACATTTTATTGGTATCAGAGCTATGGTTTAGTCGGTTCTAGGACTTCCATAGCACGTATGAGTCTAGCTATACATGCCATAATGTTAATGTTTAAAAGGGTGATGACTTCTGACGGTTGAAATGTTTTTGTCTTGATTAGTAAATGGATCCCGGTGAAGAAAGAACCCTAGCGGATGACGTTGAGAGCGTAGCGGCTGCTCCTGCACAAGGGACGCCGCCTGTTGAACCCCAGTCATCTGCGAATAATCAAGGTGAGGGGGCTAAACAAGCCTTCTTTACCATGATGAATGAGTGGGTCGCGCAATATGCCCGAGCCAACCCGGCTGTCCAACAATTCCCAAATTTGAATAACCCACCCCAAGAGCCTGTAAGGCCGTCAGTCGCTGATCCTGTGAGGCTGAGTAAGCTACCTGTAGACTTGATTAGGAAGCGTGGGGCCGAGGAGTTCAAGGCCATAGTAACTGATGATGCCGAAAGGGCCGAGTTCTGGCTTGATAACACCATTCGGGTGTTCGATGAATTGTCATGCACACCCGATGAATGTCTAAAATGTGCTGTATCTTTGTTGCGAGACTCAGCCTACTATTGGTGGAGGACATTGATTTCCATAGTCCCGAACGAGCGAGTAACTTGGGACTTCTTTCAAACGGAATTTCGGAAGAAATTTATTAGCCAACGGTTCATTGACCAGAAGCGTAAGGAGTTCTTGGAACTCAAGCAAGGCCGTATGACTGTATCTGAATACGAACATGAATTCGTAAGACTTAGTAGGTATGCCCGGGAGTGCGTAGCTGATGAGGTTGCTATGTGCAAAAGATTTGAGGAAGGATTGAACGAAGATTTAAAGCTACTAATGGGTATTCTGGAAATAAAGGAATTGTAACACTAGTCGAACGAGCCTGCAAGGCGGAGGAACTTGGAAAGGAGAAGAGGAAGGCTGAATTTGAAGCTAGAGATTATCGTAAAGATCGACGGGTAAAGCTCCGTTCTCAGCTGTGAAGAAGTTCAGGGAGGACATTAGTAAGTCGAGGGCGACTACGGGAATTTCCATTAGGGCAAGACCATCGATGGGCTCCCGAGCTACTTCGGTAGCTAGTGTGGGCAATAATCGGCACGAGAAACCTGAATGTCCCAATGTGGAAGACGACACCTAGGTGAATGTTGGGGCAAGTCTACTAACAGGGCCTGTTACGGATGCGGTTCGAAGGACCACTTCATTAGAGATTGCACGGAGCTGGATGAGAAGAATAAGATTCAAGGTGCAAGACCTAGTGGAGTGACATCTAGAGGTAGACCACCGAGAATTTTTGGAGGCAGGGGTGGTAGTCAGAGGGGGCTTCTGATACGGCCGATCGCGCCGAGAACCGTGCTCCTGCTAGAGCATATGCCATTCGCGCACGAGAGGAGGCATCCTCCCCCGACGTCATCACTGGTACCTTCACTCTCTTTGATACTAATGTGATTGCATTGATTGACCCTGGTTCTACTCATTCATATGTATGCGAAACCTTAGCAACCAGTAAGACTCTACCTGTTGAGTCTACTGAGCTCGTAATTCGAGTATCAAACCCTTTGGGTCAATGCGTACTTGTTGATAAAGTGTGTAAGAGATGCCCTCTATTAATCCGAGAATCCTGTTTTCCGGCTGATTTGATGCTTTTGCCGTTCGACGAGTTTGATGTTATTCTTGGTTTGGATTGGTTAACCGCGCATGATGCGGTTGTGAATTGCAAAAGCAAGACTATTGATTTGAGGTGCGCAAATAACGAAATAATCCGAGTTGAGTCTGCGGACTTAAGGGGGTTGCCAGCTGTAATATCAGCAATGTTGGCCCAGAAATATGTAAGGAAAGGGTGCGAAGCATACCTCGCGTATGTACTTGATGACAAGGAGTTAGAAAAGAAACCCGAATCGGTGCCGGTGGTTTGTGAATACCCGGATGTTTTTCCTGAAGAGTTACCGGGTTTGCCACCTGTTCGGGAAGTAGAGTTTGGAATTGAGCTTGTACCTGGAACTACGCCAATTTCGATCGCTCCGTATCGTATGGCACTAACTGAGTTAAAAGAGTTGAAAGCTCAGTTGCAAGAATTGACGGATAGAGGTTTCGCTCGACCGAGTTTCTCGCCTTGGGGTGCACCAGTATTGTTCGTGAAAAAGAAGGACGGAACCATGAGGTTGTGCATTGACTATCGTCAACTGAATAAAGTGACGATAAAGAATAAGTATCCGTTACCGCGTATAGATGATCTGTTCGATCAATTAAAGGGAGCATCGGTGTTTTCAAAGATAGATTTGAGATCGGGTTATTATCAGTTACGGATTCGAGATTCGGACGTACCCAAAACTGCTTTCAGAACGAGGTACGGTCACTATGAGTTCTTAGTGATGCCGTTTGGGCTCACTAATGCCCCTGCGGTGTTTATGGATTTGATGAATCGGATCTTTAGGCCGTACTTGGATCG
The DNA here is from genome assembly GCF_007990345.1 of Gossypium hirsutum. NCBI lineage: Eukaryota > Viridiplantae > Streptophyta > Magnoliopsida > Malvales > Malvaceae > Gossypium > Gossypium hirsutum. The sequence continues at coordinate 62,456,031 of NC_053435.1, forward strand.
GTTCGTAGTTGTGTTTATTGATGACATCTTGGTCTATTCAAGAGATGAGGCCGAACATGCTGAGCATCTGAGGCTAGTGATGCAAATTTTGCGGGATAAGCAGTTATATGCTAAGTTCAGTAAGTGTGAGTTCTGGCTAAGAGAGGTTAGCTTCTTGGGTCATGTGGTATCCGCATCGGGTATTCGGGTTGACCCGAGCAAAATTTCAGCCATACTTAACTGGAAGCCTCCGAGAAACGTTACCGAAGTCCGGAGCTTTCTAGGGCTCGCCGGTTATTACCGACGATTTGTCAAAGGTTTCTCGATGATAGCCACACCAATGACGAAGCTACTTCAGAAGGATGTTAAGTTCGAATGGACGGAGAAATGTCAGAAAAGCTTCGATCAACTGAAAACTCATCTGACTAAAGCTCCAATTTTGGTGCAACCCGAATCGGGTAAAGAGTTTGTCGTTTATAGTGACGCATCCCTACTCGGGTTGGGTTGTGTATTGATGCAAGAAGGTCGAGTTGTGGCCTATGCGTCGAGACAATTGAAGCCACACGAGAGAAATTATCCGACCCATGATCTCGAACTAGCCGCCATTGTGTTTGCATTGAAAATATGGCGACATTATTTGTTTGGTGAGAAGTGCCATGTGTTTTCGGATCACAAAGTCTCAAATATTTGATGACTCAACGGGACTTGAATCTGCGACAAAGACGTTGGCTTGAATTGTTGAAGGATTATGAGCTTGTCATTGATTACCACCCGGGAAAGGCTAATGTGGTTGCGGACGCCTTAAGCCGGAAATCACTGTTTGCTTTGCGAGCGATGAATGTACACTTGTCTGTTCTACCTGACAATGTGTTAGTAGCTGAATTAAAAGCCAAACCATTATTGACTCATCAAATTCATGAAGCTCAGAAAGTCGATGATGAATTAGTTGCAAAACGAGCTGAGTGTGTTCCAAACAAGGAATCGGAGTTTCAGATTGATGATGATGGTTGTTTGAGGTTTAGAAGTCGTTTGTGCGTTCCAAGGAATTCGGAACTCATTCCGATGATCCTGAACGAAGCCCATTGTAGCCGAATGTCAATTCACCCGGGGAGCACGAAAATGTACAACGACTTGAAACGTCGATTTTGGTGGCATGGTATGAAGCGAGACATCTCCGACTTTGTTTCGAGATGTTTAATATGTCAGCAAGTGAAAGCGGAACATCAAGTGCCTTCAGGGTTACTTCAGCCGATCATGATACCCGAGTGGAAATGGGACCGAGTCACAATGGACTTTGTGTCCGGACTGCCATTGTCCGCAAGTAAGAGGATGCGATTTGGGTTGTTGTTGATAGGCTGACTAAGTCGGCTCACTTTATCCCCGTGCGTACGGATTTCTCATTGGATAAACTAGCCGAGTTGTATGTTTCTCAGATTGTGAGATTACATGGAGTACCTATTTCTATCGTGTCGGATAGAGATCCGAGATTCACCTCGCGATTTTGGAAGAAATTGCAAGAAGCTTTGGGTACCAGCTGCATTTTAGCACCGCTTTTCATCCCCAAACCGATGGTCAATCCGAGCGGATAATTCAGATACTCGAGGATATGCTGAGATGCTGCATCCTTGAGTTTAGTGGTTCATGGGAACGGTATGTACCTTTGATTGAATTCGCTTACAACAATAGTTTTCAATCAAGTATTAAGATGGCACCTTACGAGGCTTTGTACGGTCGTAAATGCCGTACACCATTGTTTTGGACCGAGCTTGGTGAAAGTAAAATTTTCGGAGTTGATTTGATTAAAGATGCTGAACAGAAAGTAAAAGTAATCCGTGAAAGTTTGAAGGCAGCCACAGATCGTCAGAAATCGTATGCGGATCTGAAACGGAAGGACATTGAATATCAGGTGGGAGATAAAGTGTTCCTTAAAGTTTCGCCTTGGAAAAGGTACTTAGGTTTGGCCGTAAGGGCAAGTTGAGCCCGAGATTCATTGGGCCGTACGAAATCTCCGAACGAGTGGGGCCAGTTGCGTATAGATTGATTTTGCCCCCTGAGCTTGAAAAGATTCACGATGTCTTTCATGTTTCGATGCTTCGACGCTATCGATCTGATCCGTCGCATATAATTAGCCCATCAGAGGTTGAAATTCAAGCCGATATGAGTTATGAAGAAGAACCGATACGTATCCTAGCTCGTGAGGTGAAAGAGTTGCGAAACAAAAGGGTTCCGTTGGTTAAGGTGTTGTGGCTCAAACACGGGATCGAGGAAGCAACCTGGGAACCCGAGAGCTCGATGAAGGAACGATATCCAAACCTATTTACTGGTAAGATTTTCGAGGACGAAAATTTCTTAAGTGAGGGAGAGTTGTGACAGCCCAAATTGACCCTAGCCGGGAAGTGGTTTCGGGACCGCTAAACCGAGTCACCGAAAGGTTTGAATGTGATGTTTATTGTCTAGAATATGTAATCATGAATGTGTAAAAATTTCAAGCTTCGATTTAGTCGATTGCATGTGAATTTAGTCAATAGGACTTATATGAGAAAATTTTAAAATGTGATAGGTCAATGCATGAGGACCTATTAGTGCATGTGGAAGAAAAAGGGGACTTGCATGTCAAATTCCCCCTCCCTAATATGTAGTGGCCGGCCATGCTATAGGTGGAAACATGTCTCCAACATGTTATGCTAGTGATGCATGTTAAGAATAATAAATAATAAGCATGGTGATTAAATAATGAAAGAAGGGTGATGGAAAAAAAAAAAGTACATGGTCTCACCCCCCCCTTGTTGCCGTGAATTGAAGAAAGAAAACAAAAAAAAAAAAAGAGTTCATTCTTGAACATCCTTGGCCGAATAGAGGAAAGAAAGGAAGGGGAAAAGGCTTGAGAAAAATCGGCTATGGTGGTGGTTAGACTAAGGTATGTTTGATGTTGTCTTTGAGATGCATGCATGTTTAAATAGCCCATGTTTAAACTTTGAATCTTGTTGATAACATGAGCAATCGGTCATGAGAAAGTGCTCAAGGAAAAGGTTGTTGATGAAAGAAATTAATGTGTTAAGGGATTATATGAAACTTATTCATGTTTATATATGTTATATGCAACGAAAATGGTTGATGATTTTGGAGGTGATTAGCTTGAATCGGCCACGGTATATCCATAAACACGATCTATGCTTGTTATGTTACTCATGGTTAAACAATTCGGCTAGGACATTCGGCCATGGATGGTTGTATTTCTTTGATGTTGTTTTTGATGCCTTAGGGCATTGAGAGTTGATTATAGATGAGGTGAGCTTCTTGATTTAAAAATTTGATGGATGTTAAGCTAATTGGGCAACCAAAGGTTCAATATTTTTGTTATGAGGTCATATGTGCATTCGGCCATGGTCTTTGCTTGAATATGAGAATTGTAATGTGATTTTCCTAATTGTCTATGAATTTGGTTGTTGATTTCATGGTAATGGTATATTGAATCCATGAGAATTTAGTAAGGTTGCATTCGGCAACTTACTTGAAATTAAAAATCGATGTCTAAGCTTAGGTGATTTCGATGATGATATATGTGTGTATACATAAGTATATTTAGTTGATTCGGCTTTGGTAGTTGCATGAGATTATTAGCCGAATATACTAACATACATATACATGTGAGATTGGATTGTAATATTTAGCAAGGTGGTTAAACTAGTTAAATTATTGATATAGCTCAAGGAGCTAAAGGAGGTGAATCGAGCAAAGGCAAAGAAAAGGTTATCGAGTAGCCGAGTTGGAACCGTCTTACCCAACACGAGGTAAGTCATTAAGCATGTAGTTGGTATTATTTCAATGGTCATAATGTTGTGTATTGATGCTGAATGGAATGAATAAATGTACATATATATATGCATGTACGTATGTGATGATGAATTGTTGAATGAAATAAATGAGGTGAGATGTAATGAGTTGTTGATCTCGGCACTAAATGTGCGGGATAACCATTTATGACCATGAGATTGGTGCTAAGTGCGCGGGATTAAATTGTACAGCACTAAGTGTGCGATTCTACTTTGTTGCACTAAGTGTGCGAAATGAATATGATGCACTAAGTGTGCGAATTGACCATGCGGCACTAAGTGTGCGGGTTTGACTATGTAGCACTAAGTGTGCGATTTGATTACGTGGCACTAAATGTGCGAGTTGATTATATAGCACTGAGTGTGCGGGCTCAATATACATTCGTGAATCATTATGGACACTATGTGTGCGACACTATTGAGCTGATCGCGGACAGCGGATCGGGTAAGTGTCTTGAGGACATGGCTAATATGTGCTATGCGTATACTTGGTGTTGAGCTCGGTAAGTTGAACCTATGTGACAACTATACTTGAAGTCACGTACATAAAATTTATCGTAGGATGGGTGAAAGGCCGTTTTGTGGTTTGATTGTAACGAAAATAAATTGATTTATGAAAATGCTTCAATTCCTATTGATGAGTATATGAATTGTGAAGGCATGAATTGATATGAAATTGAATCGGTAGGTTGGTGGAACTATGGTATGGTTCGGTATGGATGGAGTAAATTGTCTCATTCCATTTTATTCCTCTTGTGATAATGTTATTGATGTATAGTAGAGCATTGCTTATGACTTACTGAGTTATAAACTCACCCGGTGTTTCCTTGTCACCCATTATAGGTTGCTTGGACTCATCAATTTTTGCGGGTCGGGCCGTCAACGAAGTCATCACATCAGATAGCTAGTTTTGGTACTTTCTTCTTAGTGTGCTTAGAAGATCATTTTGGCATGTATAAGCTAGTACGTTGTGTTTGAATTATGGCATGTAAACTTTAAGCCATGCGAAAATGGCACGAATGTTCGATTGAGTTGGATCGAGGGTAGGCATGAAATGGACCTAGTTACTTTCGTAACAGATGCTGGCAGCAGCAGTGTCATGAGATTGAAAAATCACTAAAATAGTAGGAGTGGAATTAATTGATGAATAAATTATGTAATCGAAGCTCGATGAGTCTGTTTTCATGAGGAAGTAACGAAAGATCATATGGGCAGTATATTAAGAGATAATCAGATTTTAGTGGGACAGGGCCAGAACGGTTTCTGGATTCCCTGCTCCAACTTTGGAAATTCATTATAATTAACCAGAGATAATTAGGGGTCGTACCATATATGTGCAGATTCCTCTCTGAGTCTAGTTTCCATAGAAACAAACGGCAACAGTATTGAAGCCCCGTGCAGGGAGATATCCCAGTCGTAATGGGCAAAGGTCAGTGTAGTCGACCCCTGCAACTTGGGGAACTTTGACTAATAAACTGTACTAATTGGCCCAACCAAAATTCTAGAAAAAATACATAGATGGGCACATGAGTCTAGTTTCTGGGAAAAATTACGAAACTGATTTTCGAGTTAGAAACTCAAGATATGAATTTTAAACGACTAGTACACAGATGGCAGTGTCTGGAAAATAAATTTTGTAAGAGGCGTAAAGCCATTATCTTTTTTTTTTTTTTTTTTTTTTTTTTTCTAGTGTTCACCATGGATTGTCGCCGTTCTGAATGTATGAATTGTTAACGATCAAAGCGTGGAAACTCAGGACTAGGAAAAGTGTCACGCCCCGAATTTGGGCCTAGATGTATTGGGCCTTGAGTATGGGTCTGTAAGGAGGTTGTATATAAGCATTTAACTATGCAAGGAAATGACACAATTAAATGTCTGCTTTGGTGGTTAATGGCTCTAAGAAGTGTTGGAGAAATCTTGGGTTTCAAACTTGGGCTTTAACAAAATTTTGGTTTTAGTGAATAAAACCCGGGGTGCTTGGATGAAGGCCTTTTAAATTATTGTGGTAAATAAATGACACAAGGAAGCATGTGGTCTAGTGGTTTTGGCATCATTAAGGTTGTAAGGGAGCTTGGGTTCAACTCTTGGCCCTTGCAATTTATTTTAGTTTTTCTTTTAAAGGAACCTGGACTTTGGCCTATAAACCTTATAATTTTGAGGCTAAAATGTGACAAAAAGAGCCTGTGGTGTATGGCAGGTGGCGTGTTGTGTAACTGTGACGTCTAAGGTTCAAGTATTGGGATGCACAATGGGGTATTTATTTTGCTATTTGAGCTGTGCAGAAGTGGAGTTGGACTGGAACTCTGTGGTTGAAGTGGTCATATAAAAATAGAAATTTTCCTAATGGTTGAAGTAATCCCACATCGGGAAGCTAACATGGGAATTGGTGAATTTAAATAGAGCGAACCAGATGAGTTGGGGAGGGAAAAAGTGATTAAGACTCAATGCAGGATGTGTCAAAGTTGGTGATCACACCCAGTGGATAATTGCATGATTGTGTAGTAATATTGGATTGGACTATGTGAATCTCATATTTGTAGGCTAGTATTACTGAAATATCCCTGTAGGAAAGAATTACTGAAATGCCTCTATAGGGTAGAATTACTAAAATACCCTTGGTTTACAAAATTGCTGAATACCCTTGGTTTACAAAATTACCAAAATACCCTCAATTGTAAAATTACCAAAATACCCTTGATTTGGAAATTACGAAATACCCCTAATTACAAATTACAGAGTACCATTGACTTTCAAAACTTACAAAATACCATTGGTTTGCAAAATACCGAAATACCCTTGGTTTGTACATTTACGAAAACACCCTTGTAGGGTGAATGACTAAAATACCCTATAGGTAAAAGACCGTTCTGCCCTCTAGGTATATGACTCACTGATAATACATTTGATTGATTTGACTATATTTTGACTGAATGTATGACTGTGATTAGACTGTTGTGTTATGATTTGTATGATTTTTTATGCCGTGTGTATATTTGCTGCTTCATATAATTTATGTGCAATGGTGGGGTATGAAACGGAGGAAGAATGAGGATCACATGGTTTCTTGATGATACCCGTAGATCTACCGATTGAGGATGCATCAGTGGCTTGACTGATTATTGACGACTCTGTGTCGATCATATTTACCCGAGCTGTGTGCCGACTATATTACGGTGCTGATGGCTATGTGCCTAACATGATAGAGCTACCGATGTTTTAAAGCTAATTATTCTGATTATAGCTTTGCGCCACCTACATATGCTCTGTGCCAACATGATTATGGCTGCGTGCCAAACGTTTTGCCTAAGGCTATGTGCCAATATATGATTATTGATGACTCTGTGTCGAACGCATTTACCTAGGGTTGTGTGCCAGTTATGTTACTCTAGTTGATGGCTATGTGCCTAATATAATGCAGTTATCGATGGCTTTGTGCCATTGTGCCATTCTGCTTATGGCTTTTTAGCCGTCCTGTTATCTGGCAACGTTGCTGCGATGTTTACAGCTATGTGCTGTCCTATTTACGGCCTTGAGCTGTTCTATTGACTTAGTGTCGCAACCGATGCTAACATTGCAAGTGTAGGGATGACGCGAGTGATTTATTCCTCGCAGGTAGTGCAGGGTTGGACGGAGGCAAGTGCGGGGTTGGATGGGATAACATGCATCCATACATTCACACATTATGTTTGTTATTAGTTTGGGCTAGGCCCAACTGATTCTGTTATGGGCTGTGACCCAAATTACTGTAATAGGCTTTGGCCCACGTATGCTCTGAACTGACTGTACTATTTGTTAACAGGCTCTAGACAGACTATTTCTGTTTTTATTTCGGGTACTGACTGTTACTCTAGTAAGGGGATTACACACTGAGTTTTCATAAACTCACCCCGTTTATTAACTGTGCAGGTAATCCCTAGCGTTAGGTGAATCGGTGTCGCAGAGGAC